>NC_060125.1:294280889-294586629 GCF_021461395.2 Schistocerca americana
CTAATTCAATAATATTACTTATCTCAACCCTGTGTGTGCTGCCTCGCTCCAGCCAACGTACGATGGTCAAAGGCTCTCCACCAGAGCCTTTGACTATGCCTATTTAGGTAAGCTGTTTTATATTTGTTTAAACGCCGAAACCTAGGTAAACACCAGGTAGTTTGTGCAATCGAGGCGGATAGGCGGATTTTTCATAATTATTTCGATACTTACGATTGCTGACGCGCTGCAAGGCTGAAAGTTCTTGTTTCTATACGCCCTGCCTCGCAGCTGAGTGAACACTGTGCGTGTCGGGCAAACGCCGACAGTGCTATAGTATACAATTGTTACCTTACCCACAGAACAACCTCAGTAGCTGTGTATACTGAGACGACAGTGCTCGAAGTTCTAGAACAGGTATTTGCAACCTTTGGTGAGCCCCGGGTCTGATATTTAAGCTCGCGGGCCATCTCGTCACCTCACGCAACAGCAACGCTCTTTGGAATTCATCCACATTTTTGACTTGATGCGCTAAGGGACCAAACTGCTAACGTCATTGTCCCTGGCCTTACGTACTACTTACATTAACTTAGGCTAAGAACAAAACACACACGCCCAGTCCGAGGTAGGACTCGAAACTCCTGCGGGAGGGGCCGCGCAATCCGTTACATGGCGCCTCTAACCGCGAGGCCACTCCGCGCAGCCGCATGAAGTCAAAACTATAGCGTCCGTGATGTTAATATTTATGGGGTAATGCAGCGATATAAATGGCGTCTCTTTCCCGTCACGCCACCCCAACAAGTTATACCCCAAAACCCTGTTTTCGAGGGTACATTCACTTTATGATCACCCCATCTTCAGACGTTTACACTTGTTTACTCGTCGTGAACAGCGTTTCTTTACTTACGACGTTTTAGAATAGCTATTTTAAAAACTTACTCTGTTGAATTCTTGCCCTTCTCTCTCCCTTTCCCTCTCTCTCTCCCACGAATTTCTTTCGCAGAGGGATTAAAAGAATTCGCGAGTCGGATCCGGCCTGCTGGCTGCCGGTTGCCCAACCGTGTTCTATACACCTGAACACCGTGAGACGTGGTGCAATGGTTAGCGCTTTAGACCAGCGTTTGGGAGGTTGGTGGCTGTAGTGTTCACCCTGATACTGGCTTCTCACAGTTTATGTAAATCGCTTAAGGAAAATGCCAAGATGGCTCCTTAGAAAAGGACACGCAGAGTTTCATTCCCACTTCTCCTTTCATTAAATCTTGTGTTCCTGAGTCGTAATCTTGATTTCTTCCATTCTAGTCGATGTTTGCGAATTGAGGCCGAAAATCATTTTAATAGCACTTTGCATACTTAACAGAAGATGCACAGCGTTCTCCTTTATACGAAGTTATTGAAAGCTGCCCAAAGCAAAGGAAACGAAACGATTTATACGTTTCAACGTATTTCGCCGGTTCAAAAAGCAGAGCTTCATTTCTAGAGGTGAAACTTTAAACAAAAGTTTCCATCTTTGTATTGGGCTCTTACGTTACTTGCATTTATTGCAAGTATCTCATCCAGGGCAAAATTCCAAGCGTTTATGAGAAGGGTAAGAGAAGGCACCTGGAAAATTACCAACCAATATCCTTAACGTTGCTTTGCTGCAGACTTCTTGAGAATAGAATGAGATTTTCACTCTGCAGCGGAGTGTGCGCTGATATGAAACTTCCTGGCAGATTAAAACTGCGCACACTCCGCTGCAGAGTGAAAATCTCATTCTGGAAACATCCCCTAGGCTGTGGCTAAGCCATGTCTCCGCAATATCCTTTCTTTCAGGAGTGCTAGTTCTGCATGGTTCGCAGGAGAGCTTCTGTAAAGTTTGGAAGGTAGGAGACGAGATACTGGCAGAAGTGAAGCTGTGAGTACCGGGCGTGAGTCGTGCTTCGGTTGCTCAGATGGTAGAGCACTTTCCCGCGAAAGGCAAAGGTCCCGAGTTCGAGTCTCGGTCGGGCACACAGATTTAATCTGCCAGGAAGTTTCTTGAGAATATTTTGAGTTCGAATATAATAAACGCCTGCGACGCAGGGATGCTTGATTGGATCGTTCTTGTTCTCTAAATAGCAAAACGATCTGACGCATAGAGTGAACAGCAATCTGCGACTGTTTGGTCTTGACGTTGTAGCCCACTGGAAAGTGTTGTTGTTCAGTGTCTGTAGGACGATAGAGGATCAGTTGCGCAGATGAATGGCAGTTTCCTCTAAATATGTGAACATTTGACTGTTGCAGACGAGTAGGCACCATAAACCTTTTATGTTCGATAAGATATTAACAGCGTGCTGCTGGACACAGTCTAGGGCAACGTTGCAAAATGACGTTAAATTAAACGAACTCGTAAGGTCTGGTGTAGAGAAGGCGAAGGCGAACGGTTGACTTCGCTTCATTAGATGAGCGTTAGGAAATTGTTGCACGTCTTAAAGGAGACCACTTACAGAACACTTGCACCAGCGATTCTTGAGTTCCACACGTGTTAGGGAGCCCCTGTAGTTAGAACTAAAAGGATACGTTAAAACAAGCCAGAAGCGCCCTGCTAAATTTGTCACCGGTAGTGCTATGCAACTCTCCCGTGGATTTAAATGAGAATACTGGGAAGACGAAGGGTCTGCAGCTGCTATGAATTTTTTGGGATGATTTCGTGATGCCATTAGTTCACATTCTCTTTGCTTAAAGTACACTAATGTTCAGGAAAAAAAAACCTCGAACGACTGGAGGTAGGATTTTCATATCTACAGGACATGTACATTAGTATGTTCTGCAAAAATGAGTATCATTTGTCACCTCGGTTCAGCATGTGTCTTGCTACCTAGTACACACATGGTCCAACATGGCCCCTGATAACTTTTTCCATGCATAATGGCATCGACGCATATAAGGCGCGAATGGCGTCCTGTGGTATAGCCATCCGCACTGCGTTCACCTCGTTCCGAAGTTCATCTGTAGTGGTTGGCATTGAATCACAGCGGTGCACACGTCCTTTCACCGTATCCTGCACATTTTCTATTGGCGACAAGTCTGGCGATCTGGCGGTCCAGGGAGAAACAGCTGACATCTTGTGACACCGAGGAGCAATATCAGGTCGTGCATTGTCTTGCTGAAAAACTGCGTCTGGAGGTGTTGTGCAGAAAGGGTGTGGCTGTGAGTCACAGGATGTCATTCACGTAAGTCACACTAATCACAGTGCCCTGAACAAGCATCAACTATGATTTGTGGTTGTGTTCAACAGTATCCCACATCATAACGCCTTGAGTTGGCGCTTATGTTCTTGTGCGAATGCAGTCACTGTGATACCGCTCCTCGTGTCTATGGCGAACCACAATGTGGTCATCGGTTTCAGACAAACAAAATTTGGATTCATCCGAAAACACTATCTGATGCCGTTCCTGCCATGGTATGGTGCTTCGACGACCAATCCACCTGTCATGAGATATGCTATTCAATACCGCTTCAACCGCACGCGAGCTATGTGCTGGACATCCATCATGTTGGAAGTACATCGCCATTCTGTCATGCAGTGAAACATCTTGTAGTAACGTCGGTAGAACATTACGTGTGAACTCATCATACATTGCACCATTTAGATTGCCGTCGATAAAATGGGCGCCAATTATCCTTCCTCCCATAATGCCGCACCATACATTAACCCACCAAGGTCGCTGATTTTCCACTTGTTGCAGCCATTGTGGATTTTCCGTCGCCCAATATTGCATATTATGCCGATTTACGTTACCGCTGTTGGTGAATGACGCTTGGTCGCTCAATAGAACGCGTGCAAAAATGTCATCGTCCCGTAATTTCTCTTGTGCCCAGTGGCAGAACTGTACACGATGTTTAAAGTCGTCGCCATGCAATTCCTCGTGCATAGAAATATGGCACAGGTGCAATCGATGTTGATGTAGCATTCTCAACACAGACGTTTTTGAGATTCCCGATTCTCGCGCAATTTTTGTGCTACTGATGTGCGGGTTAGCCGCAACAGCAGCTAAAACACCTATTTGGGAATTTTCATTTGTTGCAGGTCGTGGTTGACGTTTCACATGTGGCTGAGCACTTCCTGTTTCCTTAAATAACGTACCTACCCGGCGAACGGTCCAGACACTTGGATGATGTGGTCCAGGATACCGAGCAGCATACATAGCACACGCCCGTTGGGCATTTTGATCACAGTAGCCATACATCAACACGATATCGACCTTTTCCGCAATTGGTAAACGGTCCATTTTAACACGGGTAATGTATCACGAAGCAAATACCGTCCGCGCTTGCGGAATGTTACGTGATACCACGTTTTTTTTTACGTTTGTGACTATTGCAGCGTCGTCTATCACAAAGCGAAAAAAGTGGTCCAACTACAACATTCATATTTCTTTACGTACTACACGCATATGTATTAAAAATGGGGGTTCCTATTCTTAAAAAACGCAGTTTATATCCGTTTGACCTATGGCAGCGCCATCTAGCGGGCCAACCATAGCGCCATCTGGTTTCCGCCTTCAAGCTAGATGAGTGTCGTTCTTTGTAGTTCACTGAATCTGACGTCCCCGGATTTCTTTCTGTGGAAAAAATTGAAAGATATTTGCTATCGTGATCCACCGACAACGCCTGACAACATGCGTCAGCGCATTGTCAATCCATGTGCGAACATACGGAAGGCGAACTCTTCGCTGTTGAGAGGAATGTCGTTACACGTATTGCCAAATGCATTGAGGTAGACGGACATCATATTGAGCGTTTATTGCATTAATGTGGTATTTACAGGTAATCACGATGTAACAGCATGCGTTCTCAGAAATGATAAGTTCATAAAGGTACATGTATCACAATGCAACAACCGACATAAAATGTTCAAACGTACCTACGTTCTGTATTATAATTTAGAAAATCTACCTGTTACCAACTGTTCGTCTAAAATTGTGAGCCATATGTTTGTGACTATTACAGCGCCATCTATTACAAAGCGAAAAAAGTGGTCCAATTAAAACATTCATATTTCTTTACATACGACACGAATATGTAATAAAAGATGGGGGGTTTCTATTTTAAAAAAAAGCGCAGTTGATATCCGTTCGACCTATGGCAGCGCCATCTAGCGAGCCAACCATATCGCCATCTGGTTTCCGCTTCAAGCTATACAAGTTTCGTTCTTTGTAGTTTTTTCATTTGACGCTTATTTCGTGAGATATTTGGCCCGGTCACGATCAATGGGCCACCCTGTATACAGGTAGATGTTATATCACACGTTATATCACCCGTTATAAAGTTATCAAAATTCGATCGTTATTTTACCCATCTTGTGACGATGAACTATCTGCAAGATACATTACGACATACTGTACAAATAAGGTTACTCCAGTCTAGAAAATAGTTATGTTAGGGTAAAATAAAATCACTGGACTGAAGCAGATGACCTAGAAAATCGGTTGTAATGCACACGGGTGGGCGTAGTCGGTGCGAGGCACGGCAGTGGCCGTGTGGTAACCAGCAATTACGCCAGCTTATCGGCGCGCCAGCTGCCTAATGCCACGGTTATCCCCACAAGCGTGCAAATCAGCCCGGTGATAGGCTCAACCTAAATGTCGGACCCTCGCAACCTCCATCGTATGTACGCAGTCGACCTGCATCACAGCAGTACGTGTGCCTGCTTTTTCACCAGCACCACTACTGCCGACAGCGTAGCCAGAGCAGGATTGTGCACGTACGTATCACAGTGGCCTTACGATACTGCAAAATTCGAATCTAGAACATCTGCCAACTTAGATGGAGGTATCATCTGTGTAGCGAAGCAGTTTAAATCACTTAATAAAGGCAAAGCCTCCGGCCCACAATGTACATTTAGATTCCTTTGAGAGTGTGCTGATACAATAGCTCCATACTTAGCAATCATATACAACCACTCGTTTGTCCCGTTCGCGAAAGTCCGTGCCTGAAGACTGGAAAGTTACACTAATCACACCAACACCCAAGAAAGGAAATATACTACTGGCCATTAAAATTGCTACACCAAGAAGAAATGCAGATGATAAACGGGTATTCATAAGACAAATATATTATACTAGAACTGACTGTGATAACATTTTCACGTAATTTGGGTGCATAGATCATGAGAAATCAGTATCTTGAACCTTTGGCCGTAACAACGGCCTTGATACGCCTGGGCTAGAGTCAGACACAGCTTGTATGGCGTGTACAGGTACCGCTGCCCATGCAGATTTAATTAGATACCACAGTTCATCACGAGTAGTGACTGGCGTATTGTGACGATCCAATCGCTCGGCGACCATTCACCAGACGTTTTCAGTTGGTGAGAGATCTGGAGAGTGTGCTCGCCAGGGCAGCAGTGGAACATTTCGTGTATCCATAAAATGCCCGTACAGGACCTGCAACATGCGGTCGTGCATTATCCTGCTGAAACGTAGGGTTTCGCAGGGATCGAATGAAGGGTAGAGCCACGGGTCGCAACACATCGGAAATGTACCGTCCACTGTTCAAAGCGTCGTCAATGCGAACAACAGGCGACCGAGACGTGTAACCAATGTAACACCATACCATCACGCCGCGTGGTATGCCAGTATGGCGATGATGAATACACGCTTCCAATGTGCGTTCGCCGCGATGTCACCAAACACGGATGCGACCATCATGATGCTGTAAACAGAACCTGGATTCATCCGAAAAAATGACGTTTTGCCATTCGTGCACCCAGGTTCGTCGTAGAGTACACCGTCGCAGGCGCTCCTGTCTGTGATGGAGCATCAAGGGTAACCGCAGCCATGGTCTCCGAGCAGATAGTCCATGCTGCTGCAAACGTCGTCGAACTGTTCGTGCAGATGGTTGTTGTCTTGCAAACGTCCGCATCTGTTGACTCAGGGATCGAGACGTGGCTGCACGATCCGTTACAGCCATGCGGATAAGATGCCTGTCATCTCGACTGCTAGTGATACGAGGCCGTTGGGATCCAGCACGGCGTTCCTTATTACCCTCCTGAACCCACCGATTCCATATTCTGCTGGATCTCGACCATCGCGAGCGGCAATGTCGCGATACGATAAACCGCAATCGCGATAGGGTACAATCCGACCTTTATCAAAGTCGGAAACGTGATGGTACGCATTTCTCCTCCTTACACGAGGCATCACAACGTTTCACCAGGCAACGCCGGTCAACTGCTGTTTGTCTATGAGAAATCGATTGGAAACTTTCCTCATGTCAGCACGTTGTAGGTGTCGCACCGGCGCCAACCCTGTGTGAATGCTATGAAAAGCTAATCATTTGCATATTACAGTATCTTCTTCCTGCCGGTTAAATTTCGTATTGTAGCACGTCATCTTCATGCTGTAGCAGTTTTCATCGCCAGTAGTGTAGTAGTAACTCAGATCATTAAGTCGATTAGCTGTAGGATTTTGGAATAGTTTGTTCAGACATTATGAATTACCCCGGAGAAAGCGAATTATTGACAAATAGCACGGATTGATAACACGCTGTTCTTGTGAAACGAAACTTTTATTCTCACGAAGTAATGAGGGCTGTCGACAGGTGATGTCAAATTGATTCCATACTTTTATATTTCCAAAAAGCCTTTCAGACCGTTCCTCACAAGCGACTTCCAATGTGTATAGTATCGCCTCAGTTGTGCGAGTGGATTTCTGACATCCTGTCAGGTATGTCACAATTCGTAGAAACAGATGGAAGGTCGTGAAGGAAAAACATGAGTAATATCAAGCGTTCCCCAAAGAAGTGTTGTAGGTCCTCTAGGAGACACTCTTAACAGCTCTCTTAGATTGTTCGCAGATGATGCTGTCCTTAATCGTCTTGTAAAGTCATCAGATGATCAAAACAAATTGCAGAATGATTCAGAATAGGTATGTGTATTGTGCGAAACGTGGAAATTGCGACTAATTCATGAAAAATGTGAAATCATCAACAAGGATACTGAAAGAAATACGCCAAATTTAGGTTCCACGGTAAATTTCACAAATCAAAGGGTTGTAAATTCAACTGAATACTTAGGGATTACAGTTACGTATAACTTAAACTGGAAGGACCACATCGATAATCTTGGAGGGGAAAGCAATCCAAAGACTGCAGTTTATTGTTAGAACACTTAGAAAGTGCAACAGGTCTACTAAAGAGACGTCTTACACCATGTTTGTCCGCTCTCTTCTGGCTCATTACCGTGCGGTGTGGGATCCGCGTCAGATGGAACTGACATAGGAAATCGAAAATGTTCAAAGAAGGGCCGCTGATTTTGTAGTATCGTGAAAGAGGGGAGAAAGTGCCACGGCCATGATACGTGAATTAGGGTGCCGGTCGTTAAAATAATGCGTTCTCCGTGACGGCAGGATCTTGTCGTGAAATTACGATCACCAGTTTTATCCTCCGATTTCTAAAATATTTCGTTGGTGCCCACATACATAGGGAGAAATCATCTACAAGGATACTGAAAGAAATACGCTAAATTTAGGTTACACGATAAATTTCACAAATCTAAGGGTTGTAAATTCAACTGAATACTTAGGGATTGTGGGTGGTCCTCAATTAGAAGGAGCACTGACAATTTTACAATGCTTTTTATCACTTTATCAAATCAGATTGAGTAGAAATAAATCATATCTGAGCTTAAGAACGAAATACACACACCATGTTAAAACACCTCAAGCGACTGTGAATTTAAAAATGCATGCGCCTCAAATTACCAGCGGACTCATTGAGTGAAACTGTAAAATAGCAGTATTTATGCAGCCTCTTACCATTATGTAACAGAGACATTAATCAGATGTCAGATATTGTTTTCAGTTTCCGACAGTAATCTATTGGGTCCTGCCATCTTGTCGCATATAGGGTACCCGAAGGATGCTGCATTCTCGGATGGCTATACAATAATTCAAGCATGTAACATTAGTAGTTTTATTTCAATCAAGCAGATTGACAATACTTTGCGAATGTACAATGGTGTCGCAAGCGATGGGCGACACGCAACATAGATCCGAGCCCCTGCTCTACATAATGTTCAAACAGACTATGGATATGGATCACTACAATCTGATATCATCGCTCTCTTTGATAGTCTGTGCTAATGCTGTCCACTAATGTCGGTATACGGAGCCGATCTGAGTGGTCAGGGCTGGCAGGAATGGTGCTTATATTCACTTAGGTTTGAGGGCGCTCCTGTCGAGGTGCGGTCCTACTCTGCGCACCATTGGCCGATGTTGTTTCACCGCCTTCTCTCGTCTTGTGTTCATCTCCGTTTCGGCGCTTGTGGTTACACCAGAACATAATCCAGCTGTGCCAAATGTTGGATACAAAAAATTTCAACACGTTTGGCAGAAGAGATGTTATTCAAAAACCACGTACTTCAATGTCCCATTGTACCCACATCCCAGAGATTGACACAACTATTAGAAAAGAATACAGATTAATACTTTAAAAACAATGTGTTAATGAAACTAGAAAGTGGAGATGGAGTGGATAATTATGATGGTGAGGAGGATAGAAGATATTATCATTCAGAATTGGTAGATGGCTTCCAGCAAGTCACCAACAGATATCAACCCGAATAAATTGGTGTAACGCGCAGTTTCCTTCCTGGTTCAAAAGCCGTTGGCAGTGATTCACACAGTAACGAAATAGTATCTATTGAAAATAAGTTTCATCAAACACCTATTATCATTTGAAGATCAGGAAAATAAAGCTAAAAACGCATAAGCAGCACATGAGAACAGTAAAGCTAATCTAGACTGAGTAAGATGATGGGGGAAACATGTAATTCTTACCATAAAATGTATTCGCGGTTTTCTTTGCTATATCTCGGCTGTAAGTTAGATCTGCAGTAGCACTCCACATGAATTTAATGTTGCGTTTATTTTAATGAGTTCCGCGGACAATTTAGGAGCATAAATACTTAATTTGCTTGCGAATTGCGAAGAAATTTCGGTGAGTTTTTTGTGAGAGTAAAACTGCTGCATTTTAAACTGTAATTTAGATATGCAGTAGTGCTCATATGCAACCACTTCTTACACATTTAGATCAATTTAGTGTGTGGCAATTACATCCATCTATTGTCAGCTATTTAATTATAATTTATTTAAGTAGTGCCAATAAGTGAGCTGCATATATTTTAGTAAGTAATATAGACAATTCAGACATTGAAATATTTAATTTGAAGCTCCATTGTGCCTTCAGAGTGTGCGGAAAATTATATATACTACAATAAATGATAATTCTGTGTTAGAGATCTGAACTGTGTCATCAACTTAGAGGGATCACATCTGTTCCTGTCTTTGGTTGTCTCATAAGTGCGTGTAGATAAAGCATGTAATTCTGCTGCTTACGTCATATACTGAAACAAAACACCTACTCTCTTCCTAAACTCGAAGTGACAAAATACCTTCTTCCTTCTTAAAACTGTTTTCTGTCTCATGATATTTTATTAGATTTTAGTGTAGTTGATTTCAGTTGCTCAAACTGTCATCATTACTATATTAACAGTTTCTCTAATCATTTCTAATAATTGGTATTGGTTGTATTTTTATATAGTGATGTTACGTTCACCCTCTCCTAAATTTTGATGACAGTACACAGCATCAGGTTGAGTACATTTTACGTATTTCGAGATTCTTGTAATCTAAATTATATACTTTCTTGGGTGGCTGACGCATTTTTCTGCGCATTTCAATATATTACGGCTTTCGAAAACGTCATAGATGAGATAAAGTAATTCGAGCTTTACGCTATCGTAATACATTTTTTACTTAATCTCAGCTACTTTCCAATCATTTTCAATAACTATCATCGATTATATTTTCCATTAAGATATTATCTACGCTCTTCCTTCCCTGGCATATGCTTTAGAATTGAGTCACGTTTTACAGATACCACTTTCAGAGGTTTATCTGTATGTGGAAAATAACGATGTAATATGTACCAAAAAATTGCATGTTTTATTGCTGCTGATGTATTTTTGAGGCATTTTAGAGTACTGTGACATTTTACAAGGATCATAGATGCTGTGTCGTACACTGTGATCCATAGACAGAACTTTTAACCTGTGCAGACATCTGTTCGTGACAGTACGCAGCTGAGGCATTAAATAGCTGTTCACTTTATTTCGCGTTTTCAAAGTTTTGTGGATAAGCATTTAAGATAAAATTCATCTTTGACAACTAAATATTATGAATTTGTTAGTTACATTCCATGCGGAAGCATTGGTTTTTAAATATTTATGGATAGTATGTTTTATCCTATACTCACACTAGATTGCACGATCAAACGTTGGTTTGTAACCGTTTACGGCGAGTATTTTATACTCATTCTCATATTCCATATAACAAGTTTACCTGCCTATTTGGCAAGCTGCATGTGCTCAGGCATGGAAATAGTACTAAGGCTCTTACTTTTGGAGTTTGTGGTCATGTTTTGACTCAAATGTGGCATACAAATGCACTTATTTGCGTTGTTGATGAATTTTTGCAGACATGAAAAGAATGTTGTGACATTTAACAAGCATCGCAGATGTGAAAAATAATCAATTTAAGGCTCTGTTGTGTCATATACCAAGCATAATACATAGGCCAAACTTTTAACATTTCTTCCACTGCAGACTTTAGTTGGAGACACCAACCATTTGGGGAATTTCATTTTGCGTTTTTCAGGGTTTGTGTAATACTACACTCATGCACAGAAAAAAAACCACATTGAACGACTAGAGATAGGACGTTCATATTCACAGGAATGAACATTAGTACCTTCTGCAGAAATGATTAGCATTTCAGTCACCTCGTTTCAGCATGTGTCCTGTTGTCCAATAGACTCATGGTCTGCCATTGTCCACGACAATGATATAGCCAACCATGCTGCATTCACCTGGTTCCAAAGTTCAACTGTGGCGGTCGGCATTGGGTCACAGCGCTGCACCAATCGTTTCACCACATCCCACACACTTTCGATTGTTGATAAGTCCCCTAATCTGGCTGATCAGGGCAAAAAGTTGACATCCTGTGACACCAAGAAGGCGCGTGTTCATGCAGCAACATGTGGTCGCGCATTATCTTGCTGAAAAATGGCGTCTGTGGTGGTGTGCAGAAAGGGTGTGGCTACGGGTCGCAGGATGTCATTCACGTAGGACACACTAGTCAGTCCCCTGGACATGAACCAAATGCGTTTTGTGGTTGTAACCAGTAGCACTTCACACCATAAGCCTTGAGTGAGTGGCCATCATATTCAAACAAACAACACCTGGATTCGTCCGAAAACACTATCCGATAGACCGAGCGAGGTGGCGCAGTGGCTAGCACACTGGACTCACATTCGGGAGGACGACGGTTCAGTCCCGCGTCCGGCCATCCTGATTTAGGTTTTCCGTGATTTTCCTAAATCGTTCCAGGCAAATGCCTTTGAAAGGGTACGGCCGACTGCCTTCCCCGTCCTTCCCTATTCCGATGGGACCGATGACCTTGCAGTTTGGTCTCTTCCCCCAAACAACCCAACCCACTATCCGATACCTTTCCTGTTCCCAATGACGTCGTTCCATATACCACTGCCATCTAGCACTTTTCTGTACATTCAACATAGGTAGGAGGAGAAGTGGATGACCAGCACTTTACCCATGCCCTAATAAATGGAGAAGGACTGTCACCCCTGACAATGTACGATATGTTCCATTGTTCCATTGATGCGCCAGAACCGAGGAGGACGCAGATCTGTCTTGCAGTGCCATTCGGATGAAGTGTCATTCTCGGGGGATGGTCTGGGTGGTGGGATCTGACCCATCTCATCGTGTTCTATGGCTTTCCGTGAGCCATTCGGCACACACCCATTGCACTGTCGGAACACATCGTCCCACATGACCAGCAATATCAAGGACGGATGCATTACATTCTCTCATGCCAGTACTGTTCCCTCTTCCCAAGTCACTGATTTGACGGTGCGCTTAGCGGATTCAACTGTGAAGCATCCTGCATGTCTGCTCAAACTACTCTGATTCATTACCTTCGGTTTATAGCGAAAATAAGAGCCGCAAGCATATTTTACTGCTGAGTGATGTTGCAACGCGATATCGATATTGACCTTGAACCCGCAGTCCGACATGGCTCAAATGCTAATAATTTCTGCAAAACATACTAATGTAAAAGTCCTGTGAATATGAACGTCCTATCCCCATTCGTTCAAGGTGTTATGTTTTTTGTGAACACCAGTGTATTTAAAGTAAGACTTACGTTCAACAAATACATCGTTACTGAGCTGTTAATTATACTGGATAAGCAAATATTGTTTTTCAACTATTTACTGAGTTTGTCATACTTCTTCCAATATTCCGCAGCAAATGATATATAGCTTCCGATGAAATATGACCACGTGGCTGGTGAGTCAGTCCATAAGTGATCTTTTGAAGTCAACGAATAAAAGATAGTTTAGATTTTCTTCATTTTTTGCAATACAGATACTTTAAGTGTATGAGTGTATTTTGTTAATTCATGTCGTTGGGATACTTTTGAGCAAACCCAAGTTGGAGCCACATTGTAATACTGGCTCTTTTATTTTAATTGTAGCTAAACGGCTAGGCAGAGTGGTACATAATGCAGTGTGTGTTTGCGCTACTTCACATGAAGTTTACATATATGTTGGAAATAATACAACTAGAGTTCATTTGTATACATCATTCTAACACTTCGCTCTGATTCGCCAGATAGAGAAGTGGGATGGGACATGAGGTGGTGAAAAGCTCAATTGAGGTTAACCCCCCCCCCCCCCATCTTGGATTTCGTTTAGCTGTTTCATTTTTAATACCTTGCTATGAAACGCTCAGTAGAAGAGAGGAAGGGGGCTTTTGAATTTATCGCAATTTTATGTTTCACTGTTAAATATTTGACTGGGATTGGTTGGAGACAGGGGAGGAGGAGAGATTGTTTAATTTCCCACTAGCACAACCAGGTTGTTTCCACAAACTTATATGTTCTTTCGTTTTAGTTGTACTGTGGGTGCTTGTCACAGGTGGAAGGGATGGGCGTAGTGGGTGGTGAGGAGGAGGTGGGAGGGAGTCTAAGCCTCACTTGAGACAGATGGATTTTATTGATTGATTGATTTTATTTACTGATAATGTCATTGATAAAGATGATGTCATGCATGACCTTCGTGATCACATGACGATCATGTCATCTTCTTGAAGTAATTTCAAGGTGAAAGTGTCGTGGAACACAAATGGCATTGCTACTAATATTCATAAAGTTTAACTATATGGTTCATTTCAGTCAACGCACATGAATTGTTTACTGGCTATATAGTACCACTCTCAATTTGTCACTATCAATCACCCATTTCTTGGCTGATAGATGCAAAAATTTGCTTATACGCTATTGATAACGAGTAGTCACTCGAAACCGGTATAGGCTTTAAACAGTTTATGTGAACAGTGATGAAATAAACTTTAGTGTTCAAAACATAGGTTTATTCATAAGTACCTCCGGGGTTACAAAAGACAACTGTGGAAAAACTTACACGGAAAAATGATACATAACTGTGTATAGATCAGCTCTCCAAGTTTCGATTCGTAATAAACATCGTTGCACACCATTGTGGAACAGGCACGTCACAACATGTAGATTAATGATTGACTCCGTATTGTCGCATAGAATTCGTTCCTTCAGACAGGGAACCCAATTAACAGTTTCAAAAACGCACTGCTGTCGTTGTGGCTTCCTGACCAGCAGAAGCCGCTACATTAATGAACTGCACATGAAATACTGAAGTTCTAAGCACCGGTAACGTGGGTTAAAAACTTGGAGAGATCCTCTATCGACTGATATGTGGCTTGTAGCGGTTCTGTTCTTTTTTTTTTAAGTTAAAAATTGAATGTCGAGTTCTGAATTTCGTGTAAAATGGGTTGTCTTGGGTGAATTACCCCTACAGGATAACTACAGTAAAAATCCACTGTAAAATTAGTTAACCTCATTGGTGACCTAAAATTCGCATCTGACTGCTGTTAATCTTGTCCACAACTCGGGACGGCGATAAACACCAAAGAGTAGTGAATGACGAAACAAGGAATACAGCAATTTAAAAAAAAGCTACACTCTGCAACTGATAGTAAAGAAGTGGCCTGTTAGTATATTAACTCAGCAAAAAAACGATAAATCACTGAACTAAAAATCCAGTATATTCTGCAAATAATGATACAGGTATCACGCCTCATAATTTTGAATTCCTAACAATCTTTTAAAGACAGCTATAGATAACTGCAATAACTCTTGGCTCAAATAACAATAGTTAGTTCATATTGGATACAACGCAATGAGTGATTATTATAGTTACAAAATAAACAGCAAAGAGTACTAAATGACAAAACAAGGAAAACAGCAATTAAAAAAAATAACAGTCTGCAACTGATAGTAAAAAATGACACAACTGCTTGTATATTAACTTAGCAAAATAAATGATAAATCACAGAACTAAAAATACAGATGCCACGCCTCGTAACTGTAAATTCCTAACAGCGTTTTAAAAACGACAGATAAGTGCAATAACTCTTGGCAAAAATAATGATAGTTAGTTCACAATGGATACAACGCAATGAGTGATTATTATAGTTACAAAATTTTCTTTTTTTTATTTTTTTTTTTTTACAACCGTGGGTTGTGAATTCCATACCTTCTGGTCCTTTGTTTGGCGCCATCAGTTACCCAGATAATGCATTCCCTGTACTCGAAGCTGGGTGGCACTCGAAAGATTTTTGACGATTATATGGAACACGTTTTTTTTTTCTTTAAATCATTAATAAGAAAATTTTCTCTCACTTGACGCCCTTCTTCCACCACTCAGCAACATTTCAAATTAAATTCCCTTCTGCTTGGAATTAGTATTTTGGTCGGGAATAAAACTCCGATATGTAACTGTCCCATTAAGCCTATTTGATGCATGTTGCATAATTTTCATGTGGTCGCTTTCTGGAATTCCGTAGGTCTTATGAATAACACTGTAATATACTGATAATTACTACCAATAACACGCCAAAAGTGGAGAAATTAATTACATCGTCACACAGTGTCATTCCAAACTGCTTCCGTATCTTCAGATACCACAATTAAAGAATAAATTATCTGTTGCATTTATACTCATCCGAACTGCTATATAGAGCATCTATTTCGAGAACGAAATCAGTTTCACATGCAAAGTAAATCTACTTTAATATTGTGTACAACATTTATGTCTAATGGTGCGCACAGTTTACTATGAATGAAAAAAATTTAACATTCTTAATTATTTATAGGTTTAGTATTTCAGTTTTATATTACCTCTACCAAATCACCAAGTCCCATATTTCCACAGGAAAATCAGGTTTCAATATAACCCTTAATTCTCCCCAAGAAAAGAACTTCTGTCTTGCAAATATAAATATGGTTGCAATGCGAATCGTTATATAGCAGTTATTATATATTTTCATGTTACTATATTCGTTTGTTCCTCACTTGAGAGTAGTGAAAGGCAATAGTTGTCGTTTTCCATAATTCTTCAACTCAGGTTAGCTCTCAAATATTACTATTTCATTCCTTATCACGAATATAAATAGTTGTCATGTACATTATGATACCAACACACTGATAAAAGTGCCGTTTCTCAACCATTTTATCCGTAAATAACACACGATCGTAACTAGTGGTCAGAGAAACCAGAATCATACATTTTCTCTGGGCCAATCAGGACGACAGACAGAAAGACCAAAGAAGAGCTAAAAAAAAAGCGGCGAAGCTCGGAAAATTGCTTTCTTCCAGTCGAAGGCGACAGGGGTCTACCAGAAGTGAGGGAACTCATTTCACCAGGAAGTCGAACAGAAAAGTTTCTGTGAGCTGAATGACTCAAGGGATTTAAAGTGCGCAGGTGACGCTAAACGTCAAAGAGTAGCTCCCTAATTGAGATTATCTTACAAACAAGATTCATTTTTCATTTACATATTTATAGACGTCCAATTATCGATAGAAATTTAACGTAGTTAGTAATAAAACAATCGAGTCTTGAAGTAGGAAGAGGAAAAAGCAATATAAATAATTAGAAATTTCATTTCCTGTGTCAGTTAATGGAAACAGTCTTAAAACATAGTTTCACTTGATTTTCTGTGTGACAGTTTCGGATTTATCGCTGAGCTATATCTCAAACATGGGTAAAAATGACAGAATTATTTTTGTATCTAAAGGGGAAAAACGTCTTAGGTTCTAATTTTAGATTCGATGAATGATTGTAGCCTTGTCTCATACTTTCATTCTATGCGGTACAACGAAAAATTTTACACTGCATCTAGGTAGTGGTCTTTCAGCCTCGTAAGAGTTTTAATTTTATTTTATTGTCATTTGAGATGAAATCTTATACCTAGCGCTGTTACGTTGATTACTATTAATATAATTGAAACAAATATTCGCTACAGAGATAAGCAGGTCACAGAAAAAATTCTTCACGAGTAACCACTTCAGATTTATAGATTGTCCGTTTTTCTTTGAAGTTGAAATTGTGAAACTGGCTTTAGTTTATTTAACTGAATTTTTCTATTGCGACTGTGATTATGGTTTGTTGACAAATTCTGCTGTATCATTTGAGCATGTCCCCAGTAGTTGCTGAACAGTGTCGGCATGGTATGCCACATGCTGGAGTTGCTTAGGAGGGTTACGTATACGACTTACTAAGCGCTAAATATCAGATTCAAGAGTGTTTACTCGAGTTTTCACTAAACTGCGTGAGTCTGGTACAGCAGTCATATTTCATCTGAATGTGTAAATGAACAGGGTGTGATTGAAGTAGAAGATATTACTCAGTTAGTAAAAAATAAAATAAACCTATGAGTGCATGGCTTCTCCCTAAATGCCATGCAGCAAAATTTTGAGACTTAAATAATGTGCATTAAAAAACAGAATAGGCCCTGAAAAAGATTTCACTGATCCTTGGTGACAATGGTTGCTTGGAAACTAGTTCACGGTGCAAGGCATGTTTCTGTTCCTGACAGTCCGTCCCCTACAGCGGCGGATACCTCAGAGCCTATAAAGGCATAGTACGAGGACATGTTGAAAAGTAAAGCGTTCGAATTTTGTATGTAAAAGCTCTGGAAGGCTTCTATATTTAACAAACGTTGTTAACATTTTGCATATTTAATCTTCATGCTTACATATTTGCAGCCTTCAACGGCTAGGAGGCTCCGAACTGTAGTGTATAACACGGCGTTGCGTAGCCTTACTATATCGATGCATAAGAAACAGAGAATCTAAAGTTTGTCCACATATGGAGCACCTTGTCCTTCAGCATGATAACGCCAGACCACACACCATCGCTGCGACATGTACAATAATCTGACGCCTTGGGTTCACTGTCATCGATGAAACTCCATTCAGTCGCGTCTTGACCCCTACCGATGTTCACCTGTTTCCAAAAGACACGGAACGCCGTCGATAATTTCACTTTAGCAGCGAAAAAGTAGTGCAAGCACAGTTGTGGCTGTGGCTTCTTCAACAAAGTCAAACATTCTACAGTGACGGCATCAACAAACTGGTCTCCTTTGAGAGAAACGTGTTTGTCACCAGGGTCACTATGTTGTGAAATAAATATATACATATCAGGTATAAAGACGTTAAATGTGAATAACATTTGTTTTATTTGACAAACTTTCCGAGTTCTCACATAAAATACTCGGGGGCTTTGCCCTCATAAATGTATGTAATCTGTGAGGATGCACCTGCACTAGACGCGAAAATAGATGCAGAAAAACATTGCTTGTACCATGGACTGGCGCGTATAAAACTAATGTCATCAATACCGCAAATAGAGGCCGTAAAATATCTCATTAGACAACCGTAGTTTTCGAAACATGTGTTGCCAATCAACGGAGAGAATATGAAACAGAAGATGCAGTAACAAAAACACACTTTAACAGAAATGTAAAATGTGTACAATACGTACAAGAAAAAAAGAGGGAACAATAAGAATGGAAGACTGAAACGGAATCACATAATTTGAAAAGAATGCCAGGCAGGAACGTAGCCTTTAAATCCTATTGGTCACTTCATATAACGAAGAAGCCAAGACGGAAATAAGACAAGGTTGAGGAGTAGTGTTCAAATTAATGCTGAAAGGATGTCAGATATCCTGATTTAGGCTATCCTCAGTAAAGGTGGGCAAGAAATACACGACAAATTGCATGGAATGTGCAATGTAATGAGTATAGTATACAGGCAGAGTAACCCGTATAAAGGTGAATGTAGTGAGGACTAGCAGAAATAAATAAGCGATGAACATAACACTAAACTTCAGCATCACAAACAAGACGAAATGAAGGGATGAAGGGATTCTGCTACCTCAGAAACAAACTAACACGTGGCGGAAGCAGCAAACAGGACACGATAGCAAAGTTCCACAGACAAAGAGGGTTATCCTTACCAAAGAAAATTTGCTAGAATAAAACATATGATTTAATTTTAGGAATAAATTTCTCAGATTGTAAGTCTGGAGCAAAGCACTGTATGGAAGTAAATCATGGGCTGGGGGGAGAAAAGAATTTAAGCATTTGAGATGAGGTGCTACAGAAAGTAGGTACAAATATAAGGAAATGAGAAGTTTCTTCACAGAATCGGCGTGATGACAATCCTGTGTAAAAAGCATAAAAGAAGACAGGACGATAGTACGTTTGTTAGGACACCACGGAATTAGGTCTTTGGTAGTAGAGGCAGATGAAGGAATTAAAAAGTGTAGGGGAGGACAGACATTGGAATACATCCAACAAATATTGACTATTCTGAGATCAAGAGTTTGGCATATAACTTGTTACCTGCCGCATCAAAGCACTTTGAAGACTGACGGGAAAGTATCATCAGAAATGAACAATAGTAACCGTGTTCCTATAAAAAGACCTCTCTGCAAAACCGCCACACGGAGTAACAAAAGATGACTGAAAACTGGCATCGAAGTCAGAAGCATTTTTTTTATCGGAAAAAATTTTTGCAATTACACAATCTAAGTACTTGTTTATATGGCTACGAAGTCTTTTGTTGCGGAGTCCTTGGATAAAAGTTCTCGGTTTATTTGCTGCGTCAAACTGGAATACTGACTTTCGGTGATAGCCACCTTCACCGTCCTCGGGCCTGACCGTTGTGAAACAGGTGAGGCTCCCTTTTTCAAGCCCAGAGGAAGGCATCTGATTGGCCGGATTACGTCACGATTAATTCACGGAAATAGCGCCTGCTGTGGTGGTGCCCTCTATGTCCGTAGATTATGTTTGAGCTCTTTGCCCAGGGTTGATTGCAACGTGTAACATAGTTGATCTCCTCTCGGTTACTTTATTGGTTTGTCCTTGCCCATAATTCAGTTGTAGCTCCGCTGCGCTCACATCTGTGTACCGCATCAAACCTTGCAAGACTACAGTAACATTTTGAAAGGTTTCGGTGCACCATCAAAGAACGAAAAAACTAATCTGGCAAAATCAGCCCTATAATAGTCCCTTTCTCCTCTATGTTGGCGTACAGAATTTACAACATTTATGAAAAGTTAACCATAGCACTCATCAGAATTCTGAAAGATTGCGAGACTGAAACTATTTCCGACTAACAAAACAATTCCGCCCTATTAATTAGTTACTAGCACACGACACTGCTGTCGCTTTGATACTCTGCCGAGCAGAACTCTCACACAAATCGACAGTGTAGTTTCGTAACCTGCTGGCAAGGAGACACAGGATTTCTCCAGGACACAGAGTACGTGAACATCCTCATTCTCGACCACACGGCCATCATTGATAATCTGGATCAGTAGTTCCCGACCTGGGGGTAATTACAACATGAAGTGTAAAAAGAAATTTGCCTGAGAGGTAAAAACAAAAGGGTTCGATAGTGCTTCGGTCGAAAACTAAATTTTTTTAATATATCATTATTACTGTTACACTATTTCGTGATATTGTAATAATGATTTCATAAGTTTCTAATAATTACATTTTTATAATACTAGCATTAGAGCATGATCCAATGTGGTTGAAGTTACAGCTTGTAGAACGAATGTATGAACAATTTCTTCCCCACGTAGTCCGCCCACCACACACTTAGCAGGTAGTTATAAAGTACAGCTACTCACAGAGAGGTCCAGCATTGGCTAAACTTATCGTATGGCAGCGAAACGTGGTAGATATGCTAATACGTTAACACAGAACCGATTTACACTAAAAAAATTAGTTGCAGTTTTGGCCACCAGCTGCAAATCTGGCGCTGTGCACTGTTCATGTGGCAGTATGAAATCCACGCAGTCTTTTCACAGGCCATGATGTACGTGGAGGGTAAAGCTATGGAGAATAATGACGTGTGCTGTTAGTGAAACTGATTTATGAGAATGGCCGACTAAAAGATCTGAGGAAAGGCCTGTTGTCATTAAATGATTTAAAGAAGCTGTTAATGAAATACAAAAACACGGGTGAGCTTGGCGTGACACCTGGAAGAGGAAGGCATCCTACGACGGTGGAAGTTATTGACGAGGTTGCTCCTGCTGCTGTAACTGACCATACAGCCCGTGTCCCGGGTTGTGCTAGCGCTCGTGGAGTGTCGCGAGAATTTCCCATCCCACCATCAACATTAAGGAAAGTGTTGCATTCTGTGTTACACAAGTATCCGTACAAGATCGAGGCGGTGCAGCAACTGAAACCTCATGATAAACAATAACGTTCTGAATTTGCTATCCCGTTTCTGGCATGGATCGCAGTTGGCCGGGCAATATTCTGTGGAGTGACGAGGTACATATTCATTACAGGTTGCTGTAAATGTCGCAGTAGTTCGCGCCCTTTTTTTTCCGTAGCTCACCATATTACTCCAGCGTTTTCTGAATTTTGTGTTTGCTGAAAATCGACGCCGAAAGCACTCTCATCCAATATCTGGCTAAGAATTAATGCAAGTGTTGTACTAACGATCTTAACTGAGCCTCCTTAAATGTTTTTTACTGTGCCGCCATGCATTTGGCAGTTAGGATCTCTTCATGTACAAATTTGGTGTGGCTCTGCGTGGATCATTACCAGTGTTTGACCGTCTGTTAGCCAGCATTGACTTTCTCTGTTATTACGTGTACTTTGCAGTATACCGCCGGTACAAGCCGTCAGCTGTGCCGAGTACTGAAAGCGACACTGCCACTCCCCCCCCCCCTCCCCCCTCGACAATCCTCGTCCATTGCATTTACTTTCCCGCTCTTTCCCCTCCTGCAAGACGTTCATTAAGCCACAGATAATACCTTCTCCATCACCCACTAGAGAGAAGCGCCATTAATGCTTGTCGACGTCACACTTTCCCGCCGGACAAACCACGTGCTCTTCTCCCGTCAGTCAAAACTTTGTTTACAAACGATGCGTGCTCTTCTATCACACAGAACCACATTCTAGCTGTGAATCTTTTCGTATTTTATGAACTGATTATAAACTCACTGCATTCTTTCCCTTCCGTTATATGAAGTTTTATGAATAGGATGAGAATATTGTTAGTTGTTTTGTCACTATGGACACACCTTTTAATTACCTTTTGTAGAGTTTTCCCTGTGTGTTTTCCAAGCCTGTAACTTTGTTTTACAAGATTATTTTATGCCACATGACAGTCCCCTGATTTCATCCTTAATTCCAGTGTTTTGTCAGTATATTTTGTAACTTGTGGACCTTTATATAACCATTACCTGCAACTAATACATGGAGGATGTACTAAGATTTTGCATTTGTTATCACTCCACCTTAAATGTACTTAACCTAGTTGTAACCCAAGCTAGGTGTTAATATTCTACAGTAAGTCAATTTATTATGTTTCTTTTTACCCAAATATTTTGATTACCATAGAATTAAGTATATTTTTATACTAGCAAATTTTTTCCCTCGAACTAACACAAACCATGATAGTTCAATTCTATTTTGTGAATCGTTATGTCACCATTTTAACCTCGTTTGTTCTAAGACTCGATTATATGGACAGTGATGATTCCAACTGTTACAGGAAGTATTGTCTTGTGATTTGAATAGTTAATATTTGACTACTCTCGTAACTCATGAAAACTGGTAAACGTGACTACATGTAAGTCCCCCCACCCAATTACAAAAAAATAAAACAGTTGCAACACATCCCCCAACCCAACCCCCCCCCCCCCATACTATTAAGGCCGCTACTACGGCAAACTGTCTTTCCGGGGAGTGACCGACACCCTCTTGTAAACAATGTTAGTCACCACGTCTCTGGAAGGGAGGAAGGGATGTACAGGATGGCAGCCAGTCAAGGAATATTTTAGGGAGTTGGTTTAAGAAATTTATTTCAAAGACCCAGTGAAATCTTTAGAAGTTTCCTCCCAGAGTAATTTACACCGTGTCTACGTGACACACGTCACTTGTCTTTCAAAACCGAGGCGGTTCTGTCCAGTTATAGCAGCTGACAGGAGAAGCACTGATCCCTCTGCTGAAAGTGCTAGCGAATTCACGCCATTGATTTTAGCCAACAGTGTGCGCGGGATACTGATGACGTATTTGGACGCCGGAGCGTCATACGGAGCCGAAAACATAGTTGCTTCTCTCTCTTGTAAGCCAGACCTCGAGCAGAGCAGACGTCTTTTTGAAAGGCCGAGCCTCTGGCTCTGCTTTTCACGACCGGCCACCAACATAAGTTAACATGAACCGCTTCCCCTTCCGTTGCCCATTTCAGTTAATTGTTGGACCTCCAAGACTGGCTTAAGCCCGGTAACGTCCGACCCTCGGCGCGCCCGTTGTACACCATACAATGAAATACATCCTCTTTATTGTATATAATTTCCTGTTTTGTTATTTAACGGCAACCCTGGACGCCCACTCTAATCCTGACCGCTCGACCTCATGTCGTCACGAGGCATATGTAACAACCGCCTCCCTCCTTTCCCAAACCCTGTATACATTTACAATTGGTACCAGAAGGGAGCTTGTATACATTTACAACTGGTGTCAGAAGTGCCCGTATACTTTACACTGCAGCGAATACACAGAAGTGCCGAACTGGGGTATTGTTAAACGTCGTGTTGTCCCCGAAGAACTATTATGAAACCTTGTGGTGTGGATTATCAAACACCTTTATTCTTGGTCTGTTCTTCTTTGAAGAGAATACACCCACAAGGGTTGTCAGCTTTACCGTGACGTCTGCAGGTTATCGAGATTTCCTTGTAAAGCCTGTGATTCCTGCTGTGGAAAAGCGCAGCTCTGTGGAAACCACTGTTTTCGTGTCAGATGATGTAACGCTTCATGTCTCTCTCCCAGTGAAAGATCTGTCTAATGCAGCCTTTCACGAATGTGTTATCTCCAGAGGTTTTCCAGACTCATGGCCTCAAGATCACGTGATCTTAATCCACGTTTTTTTTTCTTTTCTAGGGATATCTAAAAAACGCTTTCTCCAGGGACGCATTACATCTGTACCTAATCTGAACGCTAGTATGCAAGAAAACGTTGCCCACATTCCACCGGAATTCCTGCGAGCAACTGCTGATCACGTCCTTTTGCAAATGCAGCATCTCATCTAACAGTCCAGTGCTCATACTGAACAAACTGCGTAAGCGTCGGTTAATAATAAAATCAACACCATGCCTTTCTCACTCGTTTAACCTTTTCTGTTCATGTCCCGTTCGTAATCCATTACGTATGGGAACATTTATATACGTCTTTACTGCATTGACAGCGCCAGGTTGCCAAAATTGAAACTAATATTTTCTAGCGAAAAGAGATTCCTCATTAACCCATTAGTGTTTCTACCATGTTTCACTCCTCCACCAGATCCCCGGTTCTTTGTACTTTGAACCTTGCATAAATGGCAATAAAATTGATATATACTTCATATACACTTTTATACTTCAGGAAAATATCTTATCCTGGTTGTAGGTATTTCCAAAAATCGACTACAAATTTATTCATTATTTTCTTCGCAACAAACAGACAACCTAATCGATAACACAACGTATCAAAGCCACGTAAACGCTACCACACCACTGTAGGGTCTGCACTGTATTATTGCTATTATTAGTGGCAGTCGTCACACAGAAGGCACATGCAGCGTGACGTCTTCATATTTTTATCAGTTCAGAAGTAAGGAGTTCAACAATCAAATGATTACAAGCAAAAAGTGTAGTGCATGAATTTTAATGCGGGTAAGTTTCACTGGCCTTACAGGCTGAGGGTGAAGCAACACCATCAGAAGTAGAAAAACAAATTATAAATGGAGATAAACGTTATGATGGTCGCCTAACCAGAATCAGTTGAAAACTTAAGTAAATCAACAATACCCTCTAACACTGTGGCCAGGTTGTACATATATGTGGATAACTGCCTGGAAAACGCTGCAAGCTTTCACAGGTTGCGAAGCAAATTCCACAAATTGTTAGATGCACAGATAGTGGATCACGCTCATACGACATTCGACACTTCCTCTAAACTCAGCAGACGAGTGTCAGAAAGCTCCGATCACCAACGGATAAAAAAAAACTCCCCAACTGGGGTCAGGAAGCGTGCGTCCCACTCGTCGCCTTCCGCATCATGATCACAAGTGTCCGAAATTATTCTCCTCTCAACTGATATGCAAGGCTATTTATAAAACTGTATCTGGAAGAGTGAGCACATAGCTACTGCTAACGTGACGACTGTAATATTACTTTATCTACGTGAATACGGAGGGAACCCTGGAGAAATTTCCCGATCCTGGCTTACACAAGCCATCTTAACATGCAACAGGCCTTTATCAGTTGCTAGTCGTGTTCCACTCACTGGCTGATCCTTCCGCACTGACGCACGGTAGTAGGTAAGACGCATTTGATTTGATAACAAAATCTGGAGTGTAAGACTACGATTTTTCCCACGGTGGCTGATTAGACTTGCAGTGACCTGTTCTTAGGTCTGTTTACAGGTAGATTAATTCGTCACACGCAGTGATATACTACGGACATGCAGTGGTTTAGCGGCAGACCTCCACATACGGAGAAAACCTCATTTCCCGACAAAGCATGGACCAGAGGCTTACGGCAACAGACTTCCACAAGCTGCTTTGCCCTGGAGACCTGCGTTCCTTCTGGTAGGCGTTGGTGACCAACCTCCTGTCGTCGAGCCAGACCGCGGGATGAACACTTGAGCCCATTCGGTTCTAACAAGGAAATGTGAAACCTTCTTCCTGAATCAGCAAAAATAGCCTAAAAATAAACAGAAGCATAATAAAATATAGCACAGCAGGTTGTTAGAATTAGGCACTGCCAACTGTCTAAATCTCTCATTAATTCGCAGTTGAAAAATCCTACAAAAATAGATAACATTCATTTTTTGTAATTTTAAAAATAAATGTATTCAAGGAAAATTGTTTTTCATTGTATACTTAGGTTGATGATAGAGGGGAAAGGGAAATGGACTCTAGGCAACATCTGATTGCACTCAAGAGTAAAGGCCTCAGAAAGGTTGGGAATCACTTATCTAGAGCAACACGGAGCCCGTAAACAACTGAATAATTAGCCACGACCCACTTTCCGACATTTGGTTGAGTGATGACGTATGGCACCGAACAAGCTGTTTTTCGTGTAGACCATTGGTTTCCAGACTTTTTCACTTCGTACATCTTGACATTTTAGGTAATCTGGACGTGCCACTACAGCTCGTTCCCATTTTAACAAACCCTGAGGTATTCAGACTTAATTAACGTGAAATGAAAAACTACAAAGCTTGGGACGTAACTGAGGTGGACTGCCATCTGACACGTCCGGCTTAATTCAAGTCCTGACGTGTCCTCTGCCTCACAATGGTTATTTTCCTAACAAAACTGTAGTGTCCTCCATTTGTTCCTCGAGTGGAAAGTCTTCAGAAACATGTTTTTCGGATGTACTTCTTTCCTTCTTCGTTTGGGCCATCTGAGGACCACGCACCAATTTCAATGCTTCCTTCTTTGTTGTTCTTCCTTTATCCTCCAGTATTCTTTCATCTTTTCACTATGTATCCTTTTTCTCTCCTCGGACCATTTTGACTCTGCCTTCTTCTCCCTCCTGCCTTGGAATCCTTCCATTTTTAACACTTTTCTCTTGAATATCTCTCCTTCTGTTGCATCATTTCTACTTATGTTGCTTCTTTCCTAATCTTTCCTAACTTAATCCAGGCCAGTGTTGACTTCTTGTCCCAAATATATTTAAAAATGTTTGGTTAACCTCTTACTGTTCATTCTGTGTATGTGTCCAAAAAATTGCAGTCGCCTATTTCGTAGTGTTTCATTTATGTTTTCTATGTTGCAATAAACTTCTTCATTGCTTCTTAATTTCCACACTTCTGAATTTTTGGTGGCCCAAGTATTTTTCGAATGATTTTTCTTTATAGGACTTCAAGTTTGCGGAATTTGCAGTTCAGTACTAAACATTCACTTGTATGAAGACATTCTGGTTTTACTATTGTGTTGCAGTGCTGTATCTTCAAAGTTTTAGACACCTTTTGTTGTAGACATTTCTAGTTACTCCACAAGCTCTCTCCATTTTACGTACTCTTTCTTCTACAGCGAATTTTTCTAAGCCATTTTCTGGATAATTTCTCCCAAATATTTAAATTTATTTACCCTCTTTATCTGGCCAATATTTGTTGCTTGGGATTTCGCAGCATTTTTATATTTGTCATAAATTTTGTTTCTTCTACAGATATTTTTAAACGAGCTTTTTGGCTGTTTCTTCTAAGATATTGATTTGTATTCCAGCATTTATTAGGTTTTGAGAAAGAATGGCGAAATCATCCCTAAATGCTGACAGTGAACTTCAATACCTTTGTTTTTAGTTCCCAGTCTGATTGGTGATAGCTTCTGTTCTTTCAGTTTTTGTTTCCATTCTATTACTATTTTCTCTAGTATGCAGTTAAAGAGGAGAGGAGACAGGCCATCAACTAGCCTTACACCTGTTTTTTTATTTGATACCTTCGATATTTCACCAAAAAAATTTACTTTTGATTTGGTGTCTGTGAGCATTTCACGAATAAGATATGCTAATTTAGATTTGATTCCTAATTCTAGTGTTTCCCTGTCAACCGAGTCAAATGCCTTTTTAAAATCTATAAATGTTACAACTATATCTTTGGAGTTTGTAAGTCTCAGACGAATTACGAACTTCAGGTTGAAAATCTGTTCTGAGCAAGATCTGCTCTTTCTAAATCCTCTCTGATATTCTTCCAAATGGCTGTCAAGTATTGCTTCTACCTTGTTTAGCAGTATTGTTGAAAATATTTTACAGCCCACTGGCAATAAAGATATACTTCTACAGTTATTTCCATTTTTCTTATCACCTTTCTTGTGCAAGGGATGGATAATTTTCGGTTGAGACCATTTAATAAGTTCAGCTGTAATAGTCTTCTCCACTGGCTTTGTTGTTTTTCAGGGTACTTATTGCTTTTTTAATTTCTTCAGCTGTATGTGGTGGATCTGCTTCTGTATTTTCATGGAGATCTGGAAATTCAAGCTTACAGTTTGGTTGTTCGCAGTTCAGTAATTTTTCAATGTATATTCTTAGTGAATGAGTTTTTCACTCTGCAGCAGAGTGTGCGCTGATATGAAACTTCCTGGCAGATTAAAACTGTGTGCCGGATCGAGACTCGAACTCCAGAATGAAACATCCCCCAGGCTGTGGCTAAGCCATGTCTCCACAATATCCTTTCTTCCAGGATTACTAGTTCTGCAAGGATCGCAGGAGAGCATCTGTGAAGTTTGGAAGGTAGGAGACGAGATACTTGCAGAAGTAAAGCTGTGAGGACGGGGCGTGAGTCGTGCTTGAGTAGCTCAATGGTAGAGCACTTGCCTGCGAAAGGCAAAGGTCCTGAGTTCGAGTCTCGGTCCGGAAATTTCGTTACGTTCTTAGTGTTTCACAATTCTGGCTGCTGCTTAAGCCTACTTTACCATTTTCATCGTCGAAGCAAATACTTGGAGCTTGGTAGTTCTTTAGCTGACTTTCAAACATTTGATAGAAATTCCGGGAGTTACTTCTTACAAAGTTATTTTCTATGTCAAGAATTTGTGATTTCTCAAAAGATCTTTTAGCTCTCTTTATTATTCTTGCTGTTTCTTTCCTTTGCATTCTAAACTCATCAAGGTGTTCAGGCTTCCCAGAAAATTTACATTTCTTCCACTGTTTTGTTCTTTCTGTAACTGCTTCTTCACAGATTTCATTCCACCAGACTTTCTTCTTCCTTTTTGTTGTTCCAAATACATTTTTCGCTGCCCTGTTGATTTCTTTCGTTATTGCTTCTCATGTCTCTCACTTAGTTACTTTAATTTCTTGCTGAACATTTTTATTACCTCTTTGGTGATGTTGAGCCTATGTGTATTACATTTAATTAATTTTTACTGTCTCTTTTGGTTTTACAGTTTAATTTTAGTCAGGCAATGATCAGAACCAAATTCCCTGTTTGTTGCTACTTTTACATTCATGATTCCTTTAAAATGGCATTTCGAAATAGCCATGTGATTTAACTGGAGCTCTCCTAGTATTGGATTCTGAGAGATCTATGTTTTTGCCTTCCTTGGTAATTTTTTGAAGATGGTTGATACTACCTTCAACTGAAATGTTCTACAAAGAGTTATTAGTACTGTGCCATTTTTGTTTGTTCCTTTATGGGCTGGATAATATCCTACTATTTTTCGAAACGACTTCTCCCTCTTTATTTGTGCATTAAAACCCCACATTGATTTTGGAATTTTTTTAAATTCTTATTCTAGAAATTCCCAGAATGCTTCTACTTTACTCGTATTTTTGTTATTATCATTGACTGGAGCATGAGAATTAACAAAGGTATACTGTTTATTATTGCATTTAACTGTGAGAAGAGATAGTTTTTCTGAATTTTATTTGAATTCTGTAATGTTATCTATTAAATTTTTATGAACACAGAAAGCGGTACTAAGTATTGGCATGTCTTTTATGATTTTTATTGCTGGTTTACCCATAAAAATTCTATGGTTTTGGTTTCTGTAACATTTTCATCCAAAAATCTTGTTTCTTGAACTGCTGAAATTTGCATTTTATGCTTATTTAAGAGAATTTAAAGCTTTTTTGTTTACCAATTTTTAGTAATGAGTTTAGGTTTAAGGTGTCTGACAAGAATTTCCTTCTGAACTTGAATTTGGAAGGATAGCAAGGATGCTCCGACTCATCCTTAATTCAGATGTTGGGAATCCACAGAACCCTACGTCCCGATGCATTGCATTAAGCAATAGTCTATTCCTCTTTCGAGTTACCACCTAGGGTAGGGATTTCTTGTATCGGACTTTCCATTCTGCAACTGAAATTGTTCATTGTACATGGTAGGAAAGAAATTCCAAGATAACATCGTATTATTAGTAAGAAATGATTATTTTTCATGGTTTTCTCCATTAGGTTCTTCCACTCTCTCTGCTGTTGGGATTTAGGATTCCTCTTCTGCCTTTGAGACCGTTGACCGGGTTTGACCTGTACCCTAGGCAGGGGCCCTCACAGGGTGCTACCATCCGGAGCAAGATGGTCCCAGGTTTTTTTATGAGATTTTGCTTCTCCCCCTCCTCCTTCCTATCACTTGCGAGATGAGGCCCCGGGCTTGGGGCCGGCACTTCGAATGGACTGTTTTATTTATTTTCCTCATATGTTCCTTACTTGAACTCGTCTGTTTGCTGATAATCAGGGCTTGTCTGCCCTCGGAAATTGCGTCTTACTTTGAGTCTTAGTCTATTCGTATCCTTACGTCGGCCATCCGAAATTTTCTCTATCCGCAGTCTCCAGCCTGCCATGATCACGTGCCGTCCTTGTCCTGCTGCTGCCCTAATGACACGACAATGGTAGCCTCCTGCCTTTAGCCTTCCCCCAGTCATTTCACTAAAACTGAAAAACCTCATGATCTACCACTCGGGTCACAACGCTGTTCAAACCATACTCTAATGAAATTCTACAAAAATCTACATATGATCATACACAATTATTTCTCTCCTTCATTATTTTAATTTATTAACCCCATGAACCATGGACCTTGCCATTGGTGGGGAGGCTTGCATGCCTCAGCGATACAGGTGGCCATACCGTACGTGCAACCACACTGGAGGGGTATCTGTTGAGAGGCCAGACAAACGTGTGGTTCCTGAAGAGGGGCAGCAGCCTTTTCAGTAGTTGCAGGGGCAACAGTCTGGATGATTGACTGATTTGGCCTTGTAACATTAACCAAATCGGCCTTGCTGTACTGGTACTGCGAACGGCTGAAAGCAAGGGGAAACTACAGCCGTAATTTTTCCCGAAGGCATGCAGCTTTACTGTATGATTAAATGATGATGGCGTCCTCTTGGGTAAAATATTCCAGAGGTAAAATAGTCCCCTGTTCGGATCTCCGGGCGGGGACTACTCAAGAGGACGTCGTTATCAGGAGAAAGAAAACTGGCGTTCTACGGATCGGAGCGTGGGATGTCAGATCCCTTAATCGGGCAGGTAGGCTAGAAAATTTAAAGAAGGAAATGGATACGTTAAAATTAGATATAGTGGGAATTAGTTAAGTTCAGTGGCAGGAGGCACAAGACTTTTGGTCAGGTGAATACAGGGTTATAAATACAAAATCAAATAGGGGTAATGCAGGAGTAGGTTTAATAATGAATAGGAAAATAGGAATGCAGGTAAGCTACTACAAACTGCATAGTGAACGCATTATTGTTGCCAAGATAGACACGAAGCCCATGCCTACTACAGTAGTACAAGTTTATATGCCAACTAGCTCTGCAGATGACGAAGAAATTGAAGAAATGCATGATGAAATGAAAGAAATTATTCAGATAGTGAAGGGTGACGAAAATTTAATAGTCATGGGTGACTCGAATTTGGTAGTAGGAAAAGTGAGAGAAGGAAACATAGTAGGTGAATATGGATTGGGGCTAAGAAATGAAAGAGGAAGCCGCCTGGTAGAATTTTGCACGGAGCATAACTTAATCATAGCTAACACTTGGTTCAAGAATCATAGAAGAAGGTTGTATACATGGAAGAATCTGGAGATACTAAAAGGTATCAGATAGATTATATAATGGTAAGACAGAGATTTAGGAACCAGGTTTTAAACTGTAAGACATTTCCAGGGGCAGATGTGAACTCTGACCACAATCTATTGGTTATGAACTGTAGATTAAAAATGAAGAAACTACAAAAATGTGGTAATTCAAGGAGATGGAGCCTGGATAAACTGACTAAACCAGAGGTTTTAGAGAGTTTCAGGGAGAGCATAAGGGAACAATTGACAGAAATGGGGGAAAGAAATACAGTAGAAGAAGAATGGGTAGCTCTGAGGGATGAAGTAGTGAAGGCAGCAGACGATGAAGTACGTAAAAAGACGAGGGCTGGTAGAAGTCCAACAGAAGAAATATTGAATTTAATTGATGAAAGGAGAAAATATAAAAATGCAGTAAATGAATCAGGCAAAAAGGAATACAAACGTCTCAAAAATGACATCGGCAGGAAGTGCAAAATGGCTAAGCAGGGGTGGTTAGAGGACAAATGTAAGGATGTAGAGGCTTATCTCACAAGGGGCAAGATAGATACTCCCTACAGGAAAATAAAAGAGACCTTTGGAGAGACGAGAACTACTTGAATGAACATCAAGAGCTCTGATGGAAACCCAGTTCTATGCAAAGAAAGGAAGACAGAAAGGTGGAAGGAGTATACAGAGGGCTTATACAAGCGCGATGTACTTGAGGACAATATTATGGAAATGGAAGAGGATGTAGGTGAAGACGAAGTGGGAGATAAGATACTGCATGAAGAGTTTGACAGAGCACTGAAAGACCTGAGACGAAACAAGGCCCCGGGAGTAGACAATATTCCATTAGAACTACTGACGGCCTTGGGAGAGCCAGTCATGACAAAACTCTACCATCTGGTGAGCAAGACGTATCAGATAGGCGAAATACCCTCAGACTTCATGAAGAATATAATAATTCCAATCCCAAAGAAAGCTGGTATTGACAGATGTGAAAATTACCGAACTATCAGTTTAATAAGTCACAGCTGCAAAATACTAACACGAATTCTTTACAGACGAATGGAAAAACTAATAGAAGCCGACCTCGGGGAAGATCAGTTTGGATTCCGTAGAAATGTTGGAACACGTGAGGCAACACTAGCCTTACGACTTATCTTAGAAGAAAGATTAAGAAAAGGCAAACCTAAGTTTCTAGCATTTGTAGACTTACAGAAAGCTTTTGACAATGTTAACCGGAATACTCTCTTTCAAATTCTGAAGGTGGCAGTGGTAAAATACAGGGAGCGAAAGGCTATTTACAATTTGTACAGAAACCAGATGGCAGTTATAAGAGTCGAGGGGCATGAAAGGGAAGCAGTGGTTGGGAAGGGAGTGAGACAGGATTATAGCCTCTCCCCGATGTTATTCAATCTGTATATTGAGCAAGCAGTAAAGGAAACAAAAGAAAAATTCGGAGTAGGTATTAAAATTCATGGAGAAGAAATAAAAACTTTGAGGTTCGCCGATGATATTGTAATTCTGTCAGAGACAGCAAAGGACTTGGAAGAGCAGTTGAACGGAATGGACAGTGCCTTGAAAGGAGGGTATAAGATGAACATCAACAAAAGCAAAACGAGGATAATGGAATGTAGTCAAATTAAATCGGGTGATGCTGATGGTATTAGATTTGGAAATGAGACACTTAAAGTAGTAAAGGAGTTTTGCTATTTGGGGAGCAAAATAACTGATGATGGTCGAAGTAGAGAGGATATAAAATGTAGACTGGCAATGGCAAGGAAAGCGTTTCTGAAGAAGAGAAATTTGTTGACATCGAGTATAGATTTAAGTGTCAGGAAGCCGTTTCTGAAAGCATTTGTATGGAGTGTAGCCATGTATGGAAGTGAAACGTGGACGATAAATAGTTTGGACAAGAAGAGAATAGAAGCTTTCGAAATGTGGTGCTACAGAAGAATGCTGAAGATTAGATGGGTAGATCACATAACTATCGAGGAGGTATTGAATAGAATTGGGGAGAAGTGGAGTTTGTTGCACAACTTGTCAAAAGAAGGGACCGGTTGGTAGGACATGTTTTGAGGCATCAAGGGATCACAAATTTAGCACTGGAGGGCAGCGTGGAGGGTAAATGTCTTAGAGGGAGACCAAGAGATGAATACACTAAGCAGATTCAGAAGGAGGTAGGTTGCAGTAGGTACTGGGAGATGAAAAAGCTTGCACAGGATAGAGTAGCATGGAGAGCTGCATCAAACCAGTCTCGGGAATGAGGACCACAACAACAACAACTTGTTAACGAAAAGTGCGACGAATGTGCTCAGTGAAATTATCTACCACTACCACGCCATGACTCTCATCGGGTGGTAAGCTATGAGAAGTCTTCCTCTGTGTTCTTCCTTTATGAAACACGTGCATCCAAGTATTACTAAATGCATAGCCGGTGCCTCTATTAAAACTGTTTTCACCTAGTCTAATTTCACGTGCTTTCTTGATCACAGGGTTTCAACAGTTCGATAAATGAGTTATCATTTGTTCAAACAAAATCTTGTGTTTATTTATCAGACAGTGTTCAGCCACTGCTAACATCTGGCGCTTTTTTTTTTTTTTTTTGAGGTTGCTATCCAGTGACGATGGGCCACCAACGGCACCTCCATATTTTTCATATTTTTACCCAATAATCTTACGTATCCAGCACAAGCGCGGGAAAACTCCCCTCTATCAGGCGACACTGGTCTCTGACAGTGCTCGATCTATAGCACCATTGATTCTAAACACAGCGATCGTATTGAAATGACCCAATAATTTTGCACACTTGCAAGGAATGTCATAAATATCTTATACTCTCAGGCCGAGATTATCTTTAATGGACTGGATCCCTTCTGTAACCTCCTTCCATTTTCCTGGGTAGGGGAAGCCAGGTTTCATTCCTTGCCTGGTTAGGAGTCTACCTGTCTTACTAGTTGTTGCACCGCAGAATGGAAACCGCGCCAGTGTTAGAGCTACCGGCTCTCGTACATAAATGCTGCGGAGCACTTAACTGAACTACTGGCACCATTAGTCGACCATTGTGGACTTCATATTAAGAATTCATAAGTGTTTATTGATATAGTAAAGCAGATGAGAACATCCCCGAGTAAAGTCATGGCTCTTCCTTTTTAGTTGAGCGCCCTGAAACAAATGAATGAAATTTTTGAATCCTGCCGTTGTTAACTGAAGAGGCCAGCAAAGTGGGTCAGTACGCCACAACGTGGAAGTACGTAAAGGATTTTTGATGTGATAATTTTGGATGTGATCCAGCCAGAAGATACAGTTAATTGCTACACACCAAGAGAGCTCAGTGTCAAAAGTGCCAGTGCAGTAGAATGACATCACAGGGAGATAGAGACGCTGTCCTTGTGTTGACTATACAGAGTGAATTAAGACACTGATACTGCAAAATATGTCCACCGCTGCTTCTTAAAGGCAAAGCTGAGGCGTCTTTCAGCTACAGCTGCAGTTACAGAAAGCTTGTCAGTCCAGGAAAGCAGGCCAAGTGAAATTATCATAGCAACACCAGTGAGACAGATTCCATACAAGTATTATTTCTACCCAGTGACTTAATCTAGTTGTACTCAGTTCGCATAGAAAGTATCTTCTGTCTCCGATGGAACAGCAAGTCTTACCCATTGGAAATTTCCTCTGCAAGCTGCAGTCCTACAGTGTCGATTGGTTGGTAGCTGTAGCTACAGCCAACTGGCCCTTCGGTCGCTTGACTAGCGAGTTCAGGGAGCAGCCAGCAATTGTCATCTTGGGGTGCGTGCTGTGGCCGCCGTCTGCCTCCTGTTCTTCAGGGTGGATTTGGATGCTGTGGCGTTACTCCTGTTGGAGGCCGGAGCATGTCTCGGCCCGACTTCGCACACTCCCTGCAGAGCCAGTGAGTGGTTACTGGGAAGCTGTCTACGATGTCTGTGGTATCGTCGTAAGACACTACTCGTGCTCTGGCAGACAAAAGCCTGCAAGTGCGAACGTCAGAATCTGCGGACCCCGAGAGGTAGCGCCATCGTCGCAGTATATACAAATCAGGTGCCGCACCTACGCTCTCCGGGAAGACTACATGACACCAGTGCCCTTTCCGGTGCTGTCATAACGAACGCCGACGACAGCGCTCGAGGAACTAGTTCGTTAGTGCAGATCGTCTTCCGTTCGACAGCTCAGCTGAAGGGGTCAGTAGCTGCCGATGTCATAATTTGTTCGGCCTGCAAGAACCAGCTCTGCTAGAAGGGTAATTTACTGTTTAGTTATTGTGTTCCACCTGACTGCTTCTCAAAAGATAAGTGAATGTGTTTGATTATTCAATTATAGCGCTGTCTGTTGATATTCCATAATGTGCCCCGCTACCCTGGTCTGTCTCTTGCATCCCAGTCTACGAATTACTGTCGTGACCACCCGAGTTGCAAGGGGTGTCCAGAAAGTAAGTTCCGATCGATCACGAAATGGATACCACAGTGAAAACCCGAAACGTTTCATTTGCAACAGTTAGGCACACCTTCCACCCCCATGAACCATGGACCTTGCCATTGGTGGGGAGGCTTCCGTGCGATACAGATAGCCGTACCGTACGTGCAACCACAATGGAGGGGTATCTGTTGAGAGGCCATAGAAACGTGTGGTTCCTGAAGAGGGTCAGCAGTCTTTTCAGTAGTTGCAGGGGCAACAGTCTGGATGATTGACTGATCTGGCCATGTAACAGTAACCAAAACGGCCTTGCTGTGCTGGTACTGCGAACGGCTGAAAGCAAGGGGAAACTACAGCCGTAATATTTCCCGAGGGCAAGCAGCTTTACTGTATGGTTAAATGATGATGGCTTCCTCTTGGGTAAAATATACCGGAGGTAAAATAGTGGATCATTCGGACCTCCGGGCGGGGACTACTCAGGAGGACGTTATCAGGAGAAAGAAAACTGGCATTCTACGGATCGGAGTGTGGAATGTCAGATCCATTAAGCCTGCAGGTAGATTAGAAAATATAAAAAGGGAAATGGTTAAGTTAAAGTTAGATATAGTGGGAATTAGTGAAGTTCAGTGGCAGGAGGAACAAGACTTTTGGTCAGGTGAATACAGGGTTATAAATACAAAATCAAATAGGGGTAATGCAAGAGTCGCTTTAATAATGAATAAAAAAAATAGAAATGCGGGTAAGCTTCTACAAACAGCATAGTGAACGCATTATTGTGGCCAAGATAGATACGAAGCCCACGCCTACCACAGTAGTACAAGTTCATATGCAAACTACCTCTGCAGATGACGAAGAGATTGATGAAATGTATGATGAGATAAAAGAAATTATTCGGATAGTGAAGGGAGACGAAAATTTAATAGTCATGGGTGACTGGAACTCGATAATAGGAAAAGGAAGAGAAGGAAACGTAGTAGGAGTGAAGAAATGAAATAGGAAGCCGCCTGGTAGAACTTTGCACAGAGCATAACTTAATCATAGGTAACACTTGGTTCAAGAATCATGAAAGAAGGTTGTATACATGGAAGAGTCCTGGAGATACTAGAAGGTATCACATTATACAGGGTGTTACAAAAAGGTACGGCCAAACTTTCAGGAAACATTCCTCACAAACAAATAAAGATGTTATGTGGACATGTGTCCGGAAACGCTTAATTTCCATGTTAGAGCTCATTTTAGTTTCGTCAGTATGTATTGTACTCCCTCGATTCACCGCCAGTTGGCCCAATTGAAGGAAGGTAATGCTGACTTCGGTGCTTGTGTTGACATGCGACTCATTGCTCTACAGTACTGGCATCAAACACATCAGTACGTAGCATCAACAGGTTAGTGTTCATCACGAACGTGGTTTTGCAGTCAGTGCAATGTTTACAAATGCGGAGTTGGCATATGCCCATTTGATGAATGGATCAGCACAGGGCAATAGCAGTGGTGCGGTACGTTTGTATCGAGACAGTTTTCCAGAACGAAGGTGTCCCAACAGGAAGACGTTCGAAGCAATTGATCGGCGTCTTAGGGAGCACGGAACATTCCAGCCTATGACTCGCGGCTGGGGAAGACCTAGAACGACGAGGACACCTGCAATGGACGAGACAATTCTTCCTGAAGTTGACGATAACCCTAATGTCAGCGTCAGAGAAGTTGCTGCTGTACAAGGTAACGTTGACCACGTTAGTGTATGGAGAGTGCTACGGGAGAACCAGTTGTTTCCGTACCATGTACAGCGTGTGCAGGCACTATCAGCAGCTGATTGGCCTCCACGGGTCCACTTCTGCGAATGGTTCATCCAACAATGTGTCAATCCTCATTTCAGTGCAAATGTTCTCTTTACGGATGAGGCTTCATTCCAACGTGATCAAATTGTAAATTTTCACAATCAACATGTGTGGGGTGACGAGAATCCGCACGCAATTGTACAATCACGTCATCAACACAGATTTTCTGTGAACGTTTAGGCAGGCATTGCTGGTGATTTCTTGATTGGGCCCCATGTTCTTCCACCTACGCTCAATGGAGAACGTTATCATGATTTCATACGGGATACTCTACCTGTGCTGCTAGAACATGTGCCTTTACAAGTACGACACAACATATGGTTCATGCACGATGGAGCTCTTGCACATTTCAGTCAAAGTGTTCGTACGCTTCTCAACAACAGATTCGGTGACAGATGGATTGGTAGAGGCGGACCAATTCCATGACCTCCACGCTCTCCTGACCTCAAGCCTCTTGACTTTCATTTATGGGGGCATTTGAAAGCTCTTGTCTACGCAAATCCGGTACCAAATGTAGAGACTCTTCGTGCTCGTATTGTGGATGGCTGTGATACAATACGCCATTCTCCAGGGCTGCATCAGCGCATCAGGGATTCCATGCGACGGTGGCTGGATGCACGTATCCTCGCTAACGGAGGACATTTTGAACATTTCCTGTTTCCTGAAAGTTTGGCCGTACCTTTTTGTAACGCCCTGTATAATGGTGAGACAGAGATTCAGGAACCAAGTTTTAAATTGTAAGACATTTCCAGGGGCAGATCTGGACTCTGACCACAATCTATTGGTTATGGACTGTAGATTAAAGCTGAAGAAACTGCAAAATGGCTGACCCACTTGCCACGTACCGCGTATTTCCTGTGAAACGTCCCCTTAGAAAAATTATAAATGACTGTGCTTAAACTGACACACAATATTTTTAGCGCAACGCAATCTGACTTTCAAAATTCCCTACAAAAGAATGGCCCTGACTAACAATAACCTATGCATTTCATGAATCACTTACCTCACAAAAATCTTCGTTACTCGAACTACTGCAATACAAAGAGCGCCACTACTGCCAGCTAAATAAAAGGTTCTATCTACTGAATGCTCTAACTCCTGATAGGCACAGTTAGCAAATGAAAGTTTTGATAGAGAATAAACAAATTATTAACCTTAATAGTGTTCAAAAGTATATATATATATATATATATATATATATATATATATATATATATATATACTCCTGGAAATTGAAATAAGAACACCGTGAATTCATTGTCCCAGGAAGGGGAAACTTTATTGACACATTCCTGGGGTCAGATACATCACATGATCACACTGACACAACCACAGGCACATAGACACAGGCAACAGAGCATGCACAATGTCGGCACTAGTACAGTGTATATCCACCTATCGCAGCAATGCAGGCTGCTATTCTCCCATGGAGACGATCGTAGAGATGCTGGATGTAGTCCTGTGGAACAGCTTGCCATGCCATTTCCACCTGGCGCCTCAGTTGGACCAGCGTTCGTGCTGGGCGTGCAGACCGCGTGAGACGACGCTTCATCCAGTCCCAAACATGCTCAATGGGGGACAGATCCGGAGATCTTGCTGGCCAGGGTAGTTGACTTACACCTTCTAGAGCACGTTGGGTGGCACGGGATACATGCGGACGTGCATTGTCCTGTGGGAACAGCAAGTTCCCTTGCCGGTCTAGGAATGGTAGAACGATGGGTTCGATGACGGTTTGGATGTACCGTGCACTATTCAGTGTCCCCTCGACGATCACCAGTGGTGTACGGCCAGTGTAGGAGATCGCTCCCCACACCATGATGCCGGGTGTTGGCCCTGTGTGCCTCGGTCGTATGCAGTCCTGATTGTGGCGCTCACCTGCACGGCGCCAAACACGCATACGACCATCATTGGCACCAAGGCAGAAGCGACTCTCATCGCTGAAGACGACACGTCTCCATTCGTCCCTCCATTCACGCCTGTCGCGACACCACTGGAGGCGGGCTGCACGATGTTGGGGCGTGAGCGGAAGACGGCCTAACGGTGTGCGGGACCGTAGCCCAGCTTCATGGAGACGGTTGCGAATGGTCCTCGCCGATACCCCAGGAGCAACAGTGTCCCTAATTTGCTGGGAAGTGGCGGTGCGGTCCCCTACGGCACTGCGTAGGATCCTACGGTCTTGGCGTGCATCCGTGTGTCGCTGCGGTCCGGTCACAGGTCGACGGGCAAGTGCACCTTCCGCCGACCACTGGCGACAACATCGATGTACTGTGGAGACCTCACGCCCCACGTGTTGAGCAATTCGGCGGTACGTCCACCCGGCCTCCCGCATGCCCACTATACGCCCTCGCTCAAAGTCCGTCAACTGCGCATACGGTTCACGTCCACGCTGTCGCGGCATGCTACCAGTGTTAAAGACTGCGATGGAGCTCCGTATGCCACGGCAAACTGGCTGACACTGACGGCGGCGGTGCACAAATGCTGCGCAGCTAGCGCCATTCGACGGCCAACACCGCGGTTCCTGGTGTGTCCGCTGTGCCGTGCGTGTGATCATTGCTTGTACAGCCCTCTCGCAGTGTCCGGAGCAAGTATGGTGGGTCTGACACACCGGTGTCAATGTGTTCTTTTTTCCATTTCCAAGAGTATATATATATATATATATATATATATCAGTTCATGATATCAAGTATTACAAATATACTCTCTCTGATGGACACACGTCCAGATCATCCGCTCTCAAAACTCTCTCTCCCCACATCCACCACTGCTGGTGGCTCACCTCCCAACTGCGCAACGCTGCACGCTGTTAATAGCCAACTGCCCAACACTACAATGAAGAATATTCCAACAATGCAAACCAGCCACAGACTGCGCACAGCACAGTCAGTGATTTTCATACAGAGCGGTACGTGGCGTTACCAATATAAAAACCTAAACATCCTACTTACACCTGGTTGTGTCTCTGCCTCTGGTGAGATCACACTTTGTAGCAAGGTGAATGAGTTTTAATTAAATTTTCTAATTTTCAGCATCTTACTATTCTGTGACGTAATAAGCCAGCGACACAGAGCGTCGTTGGACGCTGACCGTGTTCCCTCCGCCGTGATGACCTAGATTGTGCAGCATGTGCCGGAGTCGGCACATTCCTGCGTTCTGAGCGCCACTACGACTGCCGTAGCTGCAGTCAGTCGTGAATGAAGAAAGAGAACCGTGTGTTTTGGAACCATAAATGTCTGTTTCGTTAATAATGTTTTTTTAGAGTCTTTGGGCATCGAAAAAGCCATCTCCCACTGAGCAACTGCTCGCCCACGCCCAAGGCCAGATCCTGACGCAGTCACCTAATGCTGATGCAGTGACCAACGCCCCCAGGTTACAGCAGTTTGTATTAGAAGTGGTCCAGGGGTACAGCTTCGTTATCAGCTGCAGATCTGCAAAAGGATATTTTTTTAACATAGCTGCTGTTCAGCAATGGTGAATGTAGGTGAATGATTTGAGAAAATCAGACAACCAGTTGCGGTAATGAAGGTCCATTAACAACCCTTGACGATAGTCCAACAATTGTAAAACTGTCTTCTTCAGAAATATATGGACCAACTGACGAAATTTTGTACATCACAGTTAGAAAAGGTCATCAGGGCGTAAATGAGGTACAAAACGAATGGATAAAAATATAACAAACAAAAATTACTTACACGTAAAATCACATTTTGGCGACGAGTAATTTCAGAGCAAAGCACCTCATGTCAAGTAACACAGTATGCGTGACCACCAGTAGAACCAAATAAAATCCGAAATAAATATAAAAATATAAAACATTTTACAAGAAAAATACAAATTTGTTATGACGAGAATGCATGAAAAGTGGAGACCACCAACAAGCTGTAGCTACGTTAACCGATACGAAGTATCGGCTGAAAACCTTTACGAAACTGTCGACTCGAAAGTTACAGTTGATCATGTAACACGTTACCATCACTATTAAGGATTTGCCTAAAAATTTCCAATTCTTCAGATAAGTTTAATCGAACAATTGTAGGAAGTCGTTACATACTGACCAGGAAAGATCATTTTTCGCGCTTTGTCATGATCGTTGCTTTCCAGACTGACAGGTAAGTACAGATTGCTGCTTAAATTTGGCGTTTCTAATACCGTAATCACGGATCAGGGCATTACTTTCATGTTCGATTTAATGAAACAGATCCCATCAGACTGTAGTCGAACTGGAGAGAACGCGTACATTGCTCGATTTCGAAGATTTGAAGTCATTACGTGAACAGTCAGCACGATGATCTGGTCACCTACCTCCCCTTCAATTTGTCAGCAAACAGCTCCAAAAGTTTTAGTGGAGTTGACCTAAACTCATACGAAGTAGTGTATGTCAGAGAAATGCCTTTACCATTTGAGCCAGAGAAACCTTGGCTATGGAAAAACGGTGATTTGGTAAGAAAATTTTGAAAAAAGTTTCGCGATTTGTGTCAGTAAATAGGAGAGGCAAATGCAAAAGTTTTCGAGCATCTAGAGCGACTGGGTTAACATGCACATAAGTTACTGCAGTATAGAGTTGGACAGGGGATTTTGTGACGAATCCCTACACCCCAAAAATTGGATTAAAAAATTCTAGACTTGGTATCAAAGAACACATCAGGTCATAGAAGTGCACTTGTCAACACTGATTTGCAATTAGTCTTGAAAACTTCTATTGTTCGCATCGAGCATGTACAGCCATTTAAAAAAGCTATAGATGTTTCGCTGCAATTGTGTTAATCATCGTCAGTCCAGGGTACAGAATCTAAATAGGAGACAAGTCAATGAGGTACGCACTAGAAACCGCGTGCACTTAGACTATGTTAAAGGACAGTGCATTAATGTGCTTGATGGCTCGTTTTTGTTGGATCTTAAGTGTAATAGTTTTATTGTTTTTTAAGAACTGGTGTTATGAATTGTGTATTTTTTTGGGATTACTGAGTTCGAGTAGGCAGGACATACTTTTGTTACCCATTATGTACATACAGTGGACCGATCAAACTCCTTTTTCGGAAAGGGAGGGGAAATAACATTTCCTTTCTCGTAGGCGACGCACCAGTGAGAACGTCCAGGATAGCTGTGATTCCAGCAGTAGGCATCAATGGATGTTATCAGTGCTTTACAGTCAACCCATACCAATTGAGATCCATAACGATAGGAAAGTAGGTACAGGTGGGGACATGAAAAGTATTCAAATGTTCAAATGTGTGTGGATTCCTAAGGGACCAAACTGCTGAGGTCATTGGTCTCTAGTCTTACACAACTACTTAAACTAACGTGTGCTAAGAACAACACATACACCCTTGCCCGAGGGAGGACTCGAACCTCCGGCGGGAGGGACCGCGCAGTCCGTGACGTGGTGCTTCAAACCACTCGGCCACTCCTGAAAAGTATTATTAATATCGTGACGGAGAGTGAGACTGTCGTAAGGAGAATGTTACGATCCATCCGAATATAACGGTTATGACTGATGGAAAACAAAGTGCGGTAAAACTGTTTCGAGGGAAGAAAAGAAGCAGCTGAGCCTAAGGGAGAAGTGCTGTAGCCACACCCAAATTTTCAGAAGGTGGATATGCGTTGAACGTGTTTGGGATTTTCTGTGGAAGTAGTGCTGTCTCAGAATTTAATCTTTCTGGATGTTACCCAGAAAACTGACGTATCTTCGACAGACAGCTTATTAGCATCACAAATGGGTCGGATCTCAGTGAAGAAAATACTTCAGCATGTGCAAAATTATCGTGTTAAATAATCCCACAATGTTATACCATAACCGTCATATATTCCAGCACAGCAGGGGTTCAGATTGTGATTTGTGTCATCTGCTTTTATATTAGGAGACCTATACATCGCACTGAATTAGCTATAGATCCGATACCAATTAGCTGGATTACTATTAGAGGATAAGGAATAGATAAAGTGAACAAAGATTCATTACTTCGAGGATGAATGATATAGAAAACATAGTATGTGTGTGGACTATGTCATGAAAAAATATTATGGTAGTATGTAAATAGCTTAAAATAGCAGTACTTAAATAATAGTAGGAGATCTCGCTCAGTGGTCTAAACACTGTGGAGTAATGTGACTAAGCAGAGGAACTTTGTGTTGGAGCTCAACTGAAGCAAGGAGGAAAAGTACACTGGAAACGTTTTTGTAAGTGTTTCTAAGACTGTGCTGGAACTCCTAGAGTCAAATCCGAGGCCAATTTGTTAATGGACGGGGGGAATGAAGTGCCTCGAAATAAAAGTCGATGAGTCAAATTTAAGAAATCTGCTCCAGGAAACACAAGAGGCGAGAAAGGTGGGTCAGTATGGTACAACCCAGCGGCATGTGAGCAAGGAAGGATCGCTGATGTTGCATGAAACATGGCGGCAATACAAAGATAATTCTTCCACACCGTACGAGGTGACAGTAGAGAAGAATGACTTCGTAGGGAGACAGAGACGATGTCATTGTTTTGAACACACAGAGTGAAGTAAGAAGGCATATTTCGGACGTAAATATTGTTATTCAGAGCACTGACTCTACGGAATATGTCCACCAGAGCTTCGCCACAAATGGGGTGGGTAAAATTTAAAAGATGATTAAAATACACTCCTGGAAATTGAAATAAGAACACCGTGAATTCATTGTCCCAGGAAGGGGAAACTTTATTGACACATTCCTGGGGTCAGATACATCACATGATCACACTGACAGAACCACAGGCACATAGACACAGGCAACAGAGCATGCACAATGTCGGCACTAGTACAGTGTATATCCACCTTTCGCAGCAATGCAGGCTGCTATTCTCCCATGGAGACGATCGTAGAGATGCTGGATGTAGTCCTGTGGAACGGCTTGCCATGCCATTTCCACCTGGCGCCTCAGTTGGCCCAGTGTTCGTGCTGGACGTGCAGACCGCGTGAGACGACGCTTCATCCAGTCCCAAACATGCTCAATGGGGGACAGATCCGGAGATCTTGCTGGCCAGGGTAGTTGACTTACACCTTCTAGAGCACGTTGGGTGGCACGGGATACATGCGGACGTGCATTGTCCTGTTGGAACAGCAAGTTCCCTTGCCGGTCTAGGAATGGTAGAACGATGGGTTCGATGACGGTTTGGATGTACCGTGCACTATTCAGTGTCCCCTCGACGATCACCAGTGGTGTACGGCCAGTGTAGGAGATCGCTCCCCACACCATGATGCCGGGTGTTGGCCCTGTGTGCCTCGGTCGTATGCAGTCCTGATTGTGGCGCTCACCTGCACGGCGCCAAACACGCATACGACCATCATTGGCATCAAGGCAGAAGCGACTCTCATCGCTGAAGACGACACGTCTCCATTCGTCCCTCCATTCACGCCTGTCGCGACACCACTGGAGGCGGGCTGCACGATGTTGGGGCGTGAGCGGAAGACGGCCTAACGGTGTGCGGGACCGTAGCCCAGCTTCATGGAGACGGTTGCGAATGGTCCTCGCCGATACCCCAGGAGCAACAGTGTCCCCAATTTGCTGGGAAGTGGCGGTGCGGTCCCCTACGGCACTGCGTAGGATCCTACGGTCTTGGCGTGCATCCGTGCGTCGCTGCGGTCCGGTCCCAGGTCTACGGGCACGTGCACCTTCCGCCGACCACTGGCGACCACATCGATGTACTGTGGAGACCTCACGCCCCACGTGTTGAGCAATTCGGCGGTACGTCCACCCGGCCTCCCGCATTCCCACTATACGCCCTCGCTCAAAGTCCGTCAACTGCACATACGGTTCACGTCCACGCTGTCGCGGCATGCTACCAGTGTTAAAGACTGCGATGGAGCTCCGTATGCCACGGCAAACTGGCTGACACTGACGGCGGCGGTGCACAAATGCTGCGCAGCTAGCGCCATTCGACGGCCAACACCGCGGCTCCTGGTGTGTCCGCTGTGCCGTGCGTGTGATCATTGCTTGTACAGCCCTCTCGCAGTGTCCGGAGCAAGTATGGTGGGTCTGACGCACCGGTGTCAATGTGTTCTTTTTTCCATTTCCAGGAGTGTATGTAAGAAATGTCGAAAATACCACTTGATTTTTTTTAGGAAAAACATTGGCGAACAATATTTAAGATTTGTATACAGAAAATCAGATGACAATAATTTTTTTAAAGAGACCTTGATGAAATATATTGATGATTCTTAAAACCTGGAAGACGATTTTACATTGTAGTCCAAAAAAGGGACACTGGTGATAATGTGACTGATGCCATGGAATATTGGTGAAGCTCGTACTACATGAAAAAGATAATGGTCTTGATGAAGGTGAAATGATGATTATGACTATGAGATCTGAAACGCCTGTTAAACCCGCCGGGCAGAACAGGTAATAAGATTGTGGAAAGGGCCAAAGGTAAAGGTCAGTTTCTCCTTCTAATTGTAATTTATTGTGATTTAATAACCTTTACAACCAAAGCGGCACATAGCTGGATCTTTACCGAATGCAGCTCTTTCACAGCTGAAGGCCTCCAACAAGAAATCTTAACAAGATAAAAATCCAATTACGGTAGTAATAAAATAATTCAAAAAACAACATACGCAATGTGCAATACAAATGGCTGAGGGCCACAATGAAATTCCAAAATTTTAGAATATATTACAATAAACCTTTAAAGGCAAAGTCCAACAAGAAATCTTAGAAAATAAAGAAAATTCAATTAAGATAGCAATAAAATAATTTGAAACCCAAAAAAGCAACATATGCAAGATGCAACACAAATGGCTGAGGGCCAAAATTAAACTTCAAAAATTTTAAAATATATTACCATAATATTTAAAGGCAGAAGGCTGCAGTGTTTAAGCTTGAAAGACAAATTTAAAAACTGATTTTGCAAAATATTAAGAAAACACAAATAACCATAAGCCTAAAATTTAAAATAGCTGACAACAGATAAACACTGGTGGCACTCAGAAAGCCTCCAGGGAGGTCGGTCTGCCCTTGTTCACTTAGGTGAGACAGGTGGTGAGCCCAACTATACTTGGTTCGTCGGAACCCAACCAGTGGACAGCCACGGACCGACCGACACAACGACCTGCTTCCCGTAAATCAGCACATGAAAACTCAAATAATCCACAATGGAGTACGCATTAGCTGTCAAAATTGCACACCATGTTGGACAGCGGTAACAGGTGAGGAAAGGACGCTGCCTGAAATTACGTTAGTGGCCAGAGCAGGTAACCGGTACACTAACGGCCACAAGACAGAAAATTCCACTGGTGCACTCAAATCGTAGTCGACCAAAATAGTTAAATGCACCGCATGGCGGCTAAATCCCAGCAGTAGAACCACTCCGTGTTGGTCACCGGAAAACCTCTTCAACAGCAAACCACTGAAGCGCATCACCACAACATGAATAGACGTGGCTTGGGTAGTTAAAACCACTACTCAACTTTGACGTCCTGGGTCGACTCGCCTCAGAATGCCGACAACATCCAAAATCGTCGTCAGTGGAAGTAATGCAAACTACACACACAACCTGACAAACACTGCACGGAGACCTGAACGACACCCAACAGTAACTAAGCACAGACGAAGACACATCGGGAGTCGATGCACACACAGCCGACTCATGAACGATCGGCAAGCCAAAACGCTTCGTCCGGCAGGACGACCGACCGACGATCCACCAAGACCGCGGCCCGGCTCAATTGATGCGTGGCGGCAATGGTCGGGCGGGCCACGTCGACGCAGGCTTCACTGCTGCTCGAACCCGACTGCACTAGTGCACTCCCCGACTGGCAGGTCCGGACTGCGCTCCAGACGCGTTCCAACTGACTGGCAGACCCGAACTGGCGGCCCGAACTCGGTATCCGAACTGAACTGCCTATGTCAGACAACCGGAAAGTAATAGCAGTCGAGCAAAGATACTACGAGAGGGGATATATCTATAAGCGCTGCTAACGCCACTCATGGTCAGGCAAAGCAGCAACTGACAAGGGAACCTCCTCATCGCACCCCCCTCAGATTTAGTAATAAGTTGGCACAGTGGATATGCCTTGAAAAACTGAACACAGATCAATCGAGAAAACACGAAGAAGTTGTGTGGGACTATGAAAAAATAAGCAAAATATACAAACTGAGTAGTCCATGCGCAAGATAGGCAAATCAAGGATCTTATAAGAGCTGGAGCGCAGTGGTCCCATGGTTAGCGTGAGCAGCTGTGGTTCAAGTCTTCACTCGAGTGAAAACTTTAACTTTTTATTTTCAGACAATTTTAGTGTTAGATGTGTTTGGTTTTCGGCAAGTGAAATACTTTGTGAAAAGATTCTATGATTTTGCGAAGCTGCATAGGTACACAGAGCAGTATTGTTTACGTGATCGTGTGTCAATTATCAAAGTTTAGGCACTCACACATAATCAACTTCGCTCTCCAAAATTCCAGGACATGTTCAGATTTCCTTGGGCATATACAGGAGTTGACGTTCTACGCACGGAAAAATTTGAAAACGTTAAATACATATGTTTTGACAGAGCACAGGGAAAACTGTGCGACTGTGAAACTGTTGCATTCATTTGTTGCATTTTATGTGACAAACTCTCATGTTTTCATCACTTTTTGGGAGTGATTATCACATCCACAAAAAAAACCTAAATCGTGCAAGGTAGAAGAATCCTTTTACCCATTCGCCAAGTGTTCAAGTTAGGTGGGTCGACAACATATTCCTGTCATGTGACGCACATGCCATCACCAGTGTCGTATAGAATATACCAGACGTGTTTTCCTGTGGAGGAATCTGTCGACCTATGACCTTGCGATCAAATGTTTTCGGTTCCCATTGGAGAGGCACGTCCTTTCGTCTACTAAGCGCATGGTTTTGCGGTGCGGTCGCAAAACAGACACTAAACTTATTACAGTGAACAGAGACGTCAATGAATGAACGGACAGATCATAACTTTGCGAAAATAAAGAAAGTAAATTTTTCACTCGAGGGGAGACTTGAATGAAGGACCTCTCATTCCGTAGGTGCTAACCACGGGACCACGGCGCCCCTGCGCTCACGTGATCCTTGATGTTGCATATGTTACACATGGACTACTCAGTTTGTATATTTAGCTTATTTTTTTCATAGTTCCACACAACTTCTTCCTGTTTTCTCGATTGATCTGTGTTCAGTTTTTCAAGGCCTATCCACTGTGCCAACTTATAACTAAATCTGAGGCGGGTGCGATGGGGAGGTTCCCTTGTGAGTGACAGTAGTAATTTAAATTAACGTAATGAGGTGGAAGTACGTTAAAAACAGGATATAAAATGGATGATGGCGGGAAAACGAGCCATCACGGCTCAGGACCCTGTAGATCTGTGGTTAGCGACTAAGTCAGCAAGATGGAGAAAGGAAGGAGGGAGGGGGGAAAATGGGAGGATTGCGTGGTGTGTAGTGTTGCGACTACAAATGGAAAGAAGGTTATAGCTCAGTATAGATTTCCTCATTGGGGAGTGTGAGTTGGACGAAATTCTGGCGATAGAGGATGGATAGGGCTATCAAATGCTTGGAATGTGAAATGTGGCTGCAGCGGCGTGTCACCTGGATTGGATGCTAGGACTGGGTTTGCGATTAACGCATTGTATCTGAATGTGCTCTAGGAAGAGAAGAATGTGTGCGATGTGGATGAGTTGGCATGCAGAAACCGAGGCGGTAGACATGTGTTTTCAGGATTTAAAGGACTTGTAAAAATTAGAAGAGGTGGAGATTCAGGTAACCGTCGTGTAGCTGAGGATGGGGCAGATGAGTAATTTATAGATGGTGATAATGGTTGAAGGAAGCAGATCCAAGGTGCGGCCTTCCAGTAATTTTATTTTCTTTCAGGCTTTCTGCTAGATGGTAAGGATGTTTGTATTCCTTGATAGTTTTCCCGAGGATCAATCCTAAATATTTTACTTTGTTTGTTTGATTGGTGGATAGAGAGATGGACAGAGAGATGGAAATCTGGGCGACAGATACGTCAAGTGGTGCTTTTCTGTGGATTTACTTGGAATTTCTAGGAATTATATCACTCGACCACGAGATTCAAATGGCATTGGAGGTAGGCATAGGAGAGTTGGGAAGTGTGAAGAGTGGCTAGGTAGGTGACGTCATCAGTGTGTTACTGGAAGTAGGTGAAGGTGGTGGTTTGGGAATTTCTGAAATGAAGGATCCTATAAGGCGGAAATAGTTAACTGGGAGTGTATAAGTTAGTAACTTGAATAGCTGCGCCATACTGATTCAAAGGCTTTCGAATATCAAGCGGGGGTAATATGGTGGACCCGTTTATTTCTTTGATGGAAGATGGTTAAAGTAACGAAGTTAGTTGTCGATGCATAATTGTGAGAAAAGCCACGGTTATTATTGGGGATGGATAGACGAGTTGCAGGGTGTTGATAAATTCGTTGGTGGAGGTAGGTTTCAAGGATTTTGTTGAAAACTGACGTGAGGATGACAGGTCGATAAGCGGTTTGTCACTTTCAGAAAGACAAGAACTTTAGGTATTTTCCATTGCTCTGGGTATTAACTTGTGTAGATGATAGTACTGTAAAGGACTACAAGGGTTTCGTGATAGACTATGGGGCATTTCTTGAGGTGGCTGTAGGTAAATTTATCGTGAGCGGGTGCAGTGTTTCGCTTTTTAGCGAGTGTTTGTGTAGTACCTGAGCCGTATGGCTCGCTTCGATCTCTCGATTGCCGGTTGCCCCACTGTGTGGCCATCTTAGCCCCTATCACGCCACTGCGATGCGATAGCGCCGCCTTGATACTTGGGAGGTGGGCTCCAAGAGTATGGGTCGGAGAAGGAATCGAGATGTGAAGGGAGTGGCCGCGGGGTTTAACTGTTTGTTGGAGAAGTCGTGAGGCAGTTTCGGTGTCGAGGGCTTGGGCTTCGTCGAGGGGGGGGGGGGGGGGGGGGGAAGCGAGCAGAGCGCTCGTGTACGCTGTTTACGCCCTCTGGGCTACGTCTCTGGGAGAAAGCTTATGAGGAACAAACTGAAACGTGTTTTAAGGCCATCCCCTGCCAGATGCGAGCAGCAAGTTCCTGGTGAACAACTCCAGTTTTACATTGTGCACTGTTGGTACCTTGATGAGGAGGTGTTGCCTGAAACTGGCCTTATTGAATTAAAACTCTGAATATGAATCTTGCGGTCGTCAAATTATTGTGCAGTTATTGTGTTAGGCCGCAAGGCGTGCTTCCAGAATAGGTCAATGCTGTGTTCACTGTAAACTGTACTATCCCGAGTGAATTCATGAGTAGACATTGTTATTCTGCTCGTTAATAATTAATGCGGTGCAGGCCGTAACTGCCATCCTATTGTGGGCTATTTTTAAGAGTTACAAAGAAGGTTTTCACGACCGGATGACACTGCTGCTGATAAACGTATTTGGATAGAAGGTTGTGGTCCACGAAACTCTTCTGCTCCTAATGTTTTGTCCAAAAACGCGCTGGACATATTCAGTGGCTTTTCTCCTGCGTTTCCGTCTCGGCAAGATCCAACGAAGATGCCACGCCTCTGAAGATGTCCTGCGCAGATCTGGACGAAATGCTTATCAGCAGTAATAGTTTTAAGAGTACTGAAATTTAGAAATCTTTCCTTGTTAATTGTATAAACAGCTTTAAGTAAGCATATTGACTAAGCGTTCTGGGCACTTGTTATGTTGTGGGTTCAACTATGTCACAATGGCACAACACAAAAATAGCTTACTGCTCACACTCGCAGTTGTTACACTATCTTGGCATCAGCAACTATTTCTGGTGTATTAATGCTGTTGTTCGCTCTGTAGATAATTACATCCGGTTTATTTTAACATGCACTAGGTGCGCTAATTCACGCAACTGCGCGTAGCTCTCCACCTCTTACGTTTTCAGGGGCATACGAGATGCGTCGGGCGTCCTCGTAACGATCTACGGGACTGGCCACCTTAAATATGTTCTCCAATGACGGAGATACAATTACGGTGAACCTTCCTATAGCTTACAGAGTCCCTAATCTATCTTTTTCTACGGGTACGCCCAGAAATGCTTGTTTTTTATTCTTTAATCATGTGTTTTTACAAAATAATCTAGTGCACTTCATTTTCACAACATCGAGAGGCGAGATATCATTATTAATAATAAAAACACAAAATATAGGTACATAGAAACGAGACATTTTACCACTAAGGTCAATACATACACAAACAAACAAGACACTGTAGCAAAAATTCTTATTCTGAGCCTATATTTACTATGTCCACGCTCTGATCTAGACATTCGTAATCCTGCCCGTTAAGGTGGGATGGACCAGGCTTTGGAGGGCGGACTTCGACCTCTTCCTGGTTGTTATTTTGGTAACCATTATTCCTGTTCCTTCCCGATCGCTGATTACCGCCCCAAGTCCTTTGTGATTTATTATGTTGCACCGAAAAGTGTCACTCTTCTTCCGTGTAACTTCTTTTCGAGTTGCCATTACTCTTATCTTGATTGTGGCCGTTGTAGTTCAGTACTGACCTACTATCCCACAGGGGTCCATTATTGCGACCGTTGTTATTTTGTTCACGATGTCGGCGTTTCTCCCGCGCCTGTTTCTCTTGAAATGCGAATTTCAGTTCGCGCAAAAGGCTCTTAAATACCTCAGTATCGCTACCACAACGACCAGCAAGTGATTGTTGATACGAAATGAGAAGTTTCATGTAGCGTAATCTGTTGATTTCCGCACCGGTACATGAATTGTCTAAGTACTGGTTCCTTTTTGTCATATTTTCAAAAAAATTGACCGGACTCAGATACCCTGCCCCTTCCATATCTCTGGACATCATAATTTCTTGTTTGATCCTTTCTTGGGTTTCTTTAGACCAATACTTGTCCAAGAAGGCATTTTTGAATTCTTCGAACGAGACGCTCGTCTTCGCTACATTTCTCAAGTACTCAGTGGTCGCGCCCTCCATATGGGGGCACACGAAATCCAGCTGTTACATCAATGGCCAGTGTGGGGGCAAAGATAACTCGAATTATCCCATAAAAGTTTTTGGATGCAAGCTATTACCTTCGTCCTTGTAGTGATGGAACTTTCGGACTGATACAAAATGCTTGTAGACAAACAGGTCATCATTCCAGTTATCATTTCGCCCGTTCTTACGATTGTATGAACTTCGGGACGTGGACTAATTCGTTCCGACACGCTATCGTCATCTCTCCCCTCTCCATGTTCGACAGTTGTTCGGTACATCTAATCAGCCGACAGCAACTGTGCTCACTGGACTGCTGCACACTGTCGTGTTTACCTCGGTCGTTGCCTCAGAGCTGTGAATGAAGGCGTGGCTCCAGTTGCATATAGTGTCAACTTTGTCACACCGTGAAGCGGTTATCTGTGTTCCGGGAAGTGACGGTTCAGTCGACGCAGTAATTACACCCTTCTCCTTTCCTGATGTCTCTGTAATGAGACGTTTTACCTCGTCCTCTAAATTTCTTTTTAATATCGCCACCTCCTCTTTCAACATCTCGTTAGGCCCTATGTCCGGTTGCTCTTGTTGCTTTCTTCGACACGTTTTAGCCGGCATGGTAGCTTTGATAACATGACCCTTCCTGCTTTTGCCGTGCTTTGCGTGAAGTACCGAGTTTCTCTCGCTATTTTCCTTGCACCTTTCGCAATTAATTTGGCTTCAATTACCGTTCTTTTGATGATGGCAATCTCTTTCTCTATTTTGACGCCGAGATTCTTTACCTCCTATTTCTTTCAACACCGAATTCGCCTTTTTAATTTCGGCATTAAGGTTGGTGCTCTGCTCTTTCAGCTCCGAATTCGCCTTTTTAATTTCGGCATTAAGGTTGGCGCTCTGCTCTAAGTTCACCATTTGCATCTGTTGCTACAGGTCCGTAACATTTTTGAGAGTAGACGCATTTTGATCCTCGTTCTTTTGTGGTTGAAAATGACTCTTCTCCTCTGTTCTGAGGAACCCTTCGATATCTAGACAAGTACCGTCTCCGCTACCCCGTCGGATCACTTGGGAATGAATATTTGGTCGGACACCGTTTTGTTGCAACACACTCTGGCTTCCTAGGCTGGATCTTCCATACTTAAGGAATAATCCTGTATTCCCTGCGTTCCCCGACCCCTCAGTATCACAGTCTGAATCGACGTCCTTGCTATTCAGCGGACTAAACCGGTCGTGATACCCAGTTTCAGGAAGTTGCAACTCGCGTTCGTCACGCTCATTGGTAGACCTTTCCCTACTGTCACCCATGTTCTCCCGAGTAACAGTCTGATTATATTCTGCCGTTGTCTTGGCTTTTCCTCTCGTTACCAATAATTAGATAACGCAAAACATATATCAGGACACATATTGATACACTGGGTGTGAGCAGTGACCCGACAAACAGTTCATGAAGCATTCCCCCAAAAAGGCTAGTACCAGTGGTTGTTTTCTGTGTGCTCAGCATCGGCTGATTACGCCACTGCACATCGTAAGTACTCCAACAAATCACAAATACAATCCACAGGCACCTATAAATGTCAATTTGAAAGTACAGCACATGAAGAAGACAATGAAATTTATTGTCACTAATGGTACCCGTTTTTCAATTAAAAATTGCTAAGCAATGGATCACGTGAAAAAATTTCCTTTTTCAAGACTACTTCCTAGCAAATCCCGAAGTTTCATATCCTGGCATGGATCAGCCATATGTAACACCCCACTCGTCACTTATCTGGTTTTGGCGTGTGTTCACCCCAGCTAATTCACTAACAGATCAAAAGAGAGTGCAAAACTGCCGCAATATCGGATAACACAAAGAAAGTAATAAGGCCCTGTGACTCCTGATTGAACTGCGGTGACAGTGTTGATATGAATTGATTCAGAATTGATCACTTTTAATTAAAAAAGGGTGCACATTGATGTTATAATCAGCTATTTAACACCAGATGCAAATGTTGAACATAGAATTAATTAAGAAAGTGACTTGGGATTTCAACTACTTGATTGAAAACAGATGCAGACGATTAGCACAAATTTATTTTAACTCCCGACCTTCAATCATCACATTACATGACTCTCCTATAAGGCAGCGATAATAAATGGAGTAAAGCGCGATAAATCAAAACTAATTCCTATCGACTGACCCAGGTGTAATGCGAAGTGTGAGAAGAATTCCCCAATACATGTCCCATGAAATCCTCGTGGAAACTTTGCCGAAATGATCCAACAAATTAATCAGTGGCCTAATTCAAGCCGGAGCAGGTACAATATCAACGAATTCAGTATGTCGGGGCGGCGTCATTGTGAGGACATTGACCGACCTCATGGTGCTGCAAGGCTGTGCTCGTCTATTCACTCCTAGGTATCTTGCTCAGTACATAGCTGAACCAAAACTTTCTATCTACAAGCTCAATCGTTCCATTTGCTAAGTCCTAAACTGCAGAGATGCTCACTCTTTCTCAGGCAAGCTGAGTAAAGAACGCCACGTCTGCACACTAGGCAAGCTGGGAACAGAAGACAACTACGGAGACTTCTCTCAGTCCACTCTTCACCTTGGTTTCCCCTCCAGCAAAATCACTTACGTGCAGTGCAGTGCAAGTCGCGTTAATTGTGAGTCGCTTCCCAGCGCCGACCTATGCCTGCTCTGGGAAGTGAAAAAACTCCCACAAAATTTCCCTTCCTCTCAACTTCTGCTATTTGGCTCCTCCCAGGCCATCCAGCAAGGTTGGCGTCTGCACAAAACACCACTTTTTCCGGAATTCTGACTCCCAGGAGAGTACTTCAAATTCCTTTGTCCTACATTCCCATCGGAGGCCGGCGCATTTCATTCTGTCGCTCTTTACCTGATTTACTTCAGACTCTGCGGACCGTGAATTCAGCGTGAAGTTGCTATAGTCACGAACATGCATATTTTGTCCTCTGTTGACTGCTCCACTGTAGCTTTGCTCGGCTTTCTCGCATGTTTCACTGAAAACAGGACTATGGACATTTATCAACAGATGTATAAGTTCGCCATCAGCCTCCCGATACACCAGCAAGGGGTCAACCACCCACTCACTATCACTCATCTTAAGGCAGCTGGAGGCCACACCTCATTACCACTTTCGCAGAGCTTGAGCCCCCGTAAGATGCCTATTGTCGCTTCCCTTCACCGCTCCCCAGCCAGCCACGGTCAACTCTGAATACTTCCCTGGGATAAACTAGCCTCCAGTAAATCGACGCATTTCCACGAAGTTTTCATATCGTGTGAATTACTTTAAAACCATCACCCGGCATTAATTATTCCAATATGTCCATACTATACCCTCTACAAGATGCGTTGTGCCTTGTCAGTCATTTTTATTCAGCCCTACTGTTCGCTCAACGTGAGTTAGGTGATCTTTAATGACTTCATGCAAGGGGCATAGTTCTTGCCATCTTACATAAGCCATTCTAAGTTCTAGGGGACTGACGACATCAGACGTTAAGTCCCATAGTGCTCAGAGCCATTTGAACCATACTGTATGGTTAGGTCTCATCAGTTGATCATGCTCATTCTCTTATCACGCCTCCCTCTGAGCCTCCTCCTGAAGACGTATTGATTTTTGTGTTATCGGCCTATGTGTATTCTAACTTTAGTTTCAGTTTTTTATAGATTTCGATAGTGCTGTTTCTGGTCTGGCAGGTTGCTAATTCGCGCAGCCGCGGGGGCCAAGCACTGTCTATGTGGGTTCATTAGGAGCCTTGATCAATTAAGCAATTTTCTTAAAAATTGTGATATTGTTGAGGCTTATTTAACTTTGTTTACTTTAAATGTGGATATTTTCACTAAACCACTTCATGCAGTTGTTCTTTACGAGTTAGACTTTTCATTTGTTAATGCAGCTAGCAACTGATTTAAACCAAAGTTATTAAGATTCTAAATTGTTTGCTCTTACATTTGTTCAGTTCAGTAATTTAACAAATTAAATACACTACTGGCCATTAAAATTGCTACACCAAGAAGAAATGCACATGATAAACGGGTATTCATTGGACAAATATATTATACTAGAACTGACATGTGATTACATTTTCACACTATTTGGGTGCACAGATCCTGAGAAATCAGTACCCAGAACAACCACTTATGGCCGTAATAATGGCCTTCATACACCCGGGCATTGAGTCAGAGCTTGGATGGCGTGTACAGGTACAGCTGCCCATGCAGCTTCAACACGATACCACAGTTCATCAAGAGTAGTGACTGGCGTATTGTGATGAGCCAGTTGCTCAGCCACCATTGACCAGACCTTTTCAGTTGGTGAGAGATCTGGAGAATGTGCTGGCCAGGGCAGCAGTCGAACATTTTGTGTATCCAGAAAAGCCCGTACAGGACCTGCAACATGCGGTCGTGCATTATCCTGCTGAAATGTAGGGTTTTGCAGGGATCGAATGAAGGGTAGAGCCAAGGGTCGTAACACATCTGAAATGTAACGTCCACTGTTCAAAGTGCCGTCAATGCGAACAGCAGGCGACCGAGACGTGTAACCAGTGGCACACCATACCATCATGCCGGGTGGTACGCCAGTATGGCGATGACGAATGCACGTTTCTAAAGTGCGTTTACCGCGATGTCGTCAAACACGGATGCGATCATCATGATGCTGTAAATAGAACCTGGATTCATCTGAAAAACTGATGTTTTGCCATTCGTGCACCCAGGTTCGTCATTGTGTACACCATCGCAGGTGCTCCTGTCTGTGATGCAGCGTCAAGGGTAAGCGCAGCCATAGTCTCCGAGCTGATAGTCTATGCTGCTGCAGACGCCGTCGAACTTTTCGTGCGGATGTTTGTTGTCTTGCAAACGTCCCCATCTGTTGACTCAGGGATCGAGACGTGGCTGCACGATCCGTTACAGCCATGTGGATAAGATGCCTGTCATCTCGACTGCTAGTGATACGAGGCCATTGGGATCCAGCGTGGCGTTCCGTATTATCCTCCTGAACCCACCGATTCCATATTCTGCTAACAGTCATTGGATCTCGACCAACGTGAGTAGCAATGTCGTGATATGAGAAACCGCAATCGCGATAGGCTACAGTACGACCTTTATCAAAGTCTGAAATGTGATGGTACGCATTTCTCCTTCTTACACAAGGCATCACAACAACGTTTCACCAGGCAACGCCGGTTAACTGCTGTTTGTGTATGAGAAATCGGTTGGAAACTTTCCTCATGTCAGCACATTGTAGGTGTCGCCAACAGAGCGAACCTTGTGTGGATGCTCTGAAAAGCTAATCACTTGCATATCACAGCATCATCTTCCTGTCGGTTAAATTTCTCGTGTGTAGTGCCTCATCTTCATGGTGTAGCAATTTTAATGGCCAGTAGTGGAAATCTGAATCTCAAGTAGAAGCTTCTACTGATTATGAGAAATAATCCAAACAATTTTCTTGTAATAGTTTGTCGCTATCATCTCACTGATCCACTAAAGTCCACTGGTTTAATGTCTTGTCAAGCGTTTTGCGGCATGATTTATTGCATAAAGTGCTGTATTCGTTTGAACTGGGAATACTGCTGCTGTTGTTTCGTCTTTTGGTCCGCCATTCCACGCCACAGTCGAGTGTGCTAAATGCATTCTGAATGTTTTCAGCTGTTACTGGTGTGTTCAATCCTGCTCATGAGAGTGCTGTGTTCACACTCTAAATTTGGTGAGAGAACTGTATTCGTACGATCATACACATATGGTTCCATCGAGTAATGAGAACTGGGGTCATGTGGGATGGTAAATGTGTCTGCCGAGTTGGATGTGAAGTGTTTGGGTTTGGTGAGACTGTCAGAAAGTGGTCTGTTCTTATGCAAGATACAATACTTTGGGATGTGATTGCCTCCGGAGGGCCTATGGAATGCTTGCTGGTACGTTGCAGAGTTTTTACATGTTTCATTCCATGTAGTGCATGTCATGTGCCGGTCACTACGTTGTGTAAACAGCTTTCAACATGTCACTGGAACTGTCAGTGGTATGGTGTAATACAGCCAATCAAATGCTATCCTCTGGAAATAAAAGTGGGAGCCTCGCCAGTTTACGATAGTTAGTCTTAGCCCTTGATGATGGAAGCAACCAGCGGATGCTTGCAATTTTATTCGAATTTGACACAACAAATGTGCTGCCATAACAAATGTGCTGCCATAACCTTGCGCCAGCACACCGTGTGGCATAGAGGTTACAAGAAGATCGACAAAGTCCAATGACAGACTCGCTGGAAATGCGTCGCCAACGTCCTCCTGGCCGCCTGTATTTAGATAGCCGCCGCAGAGCGGAGGGCCACTTCGTCTTAGTTAGTTTGTATGCTGTGTGAGTTCCAGTGTGTCACCGAGATGGTGGCGCAGTCACAGCATCTAGATTAGAATCAGGCAGCTCATAGCGTACATAGTAGTGTTCATAGCGGAGTTTGTACTTCAGCAGCAGTGAGGCTAAAGTGGACAATACAGGAGAGCTTGTATCACAGCACATGGAAGCTTAAGCTAAGGAGCTCTTTGTTTATGAATAAAGAACCCAGTTAATAATTGCAGTTTGTGTTATAGAACGAGGATACCGGCCACCAACCAACATCCTCTCCTTGTTTCCCATGGTAGAGCTCTACAGAGAAAACGAGACGACATAATCCAGTAACGAGGATTCAAAAGCAAGTAAACCGAGAACTTTTGTGTAAGTACTTGCATACCGCTGTTAGCTGTAAGAAAATATTTTAAAGCAAAGAACGTGCAGATACTAAAGAGATTAGTACTTGAAACTCGTGTATTACTTCATTATACATAAATACACAGGTTCGGGATAAATATTTCATTACTTTGGTTTTCGTAATCTTAAGATACAGCCAATTGATCAATGCTAATAAAGAGTCGTCACATGAGTACTGGTATGCAAGGAAAACCGCTGAAAGCGTTTACAAATGTTGGCTGCGGCGGAAGAGAAAGCAGACTGTGAACTTCCCAATTGCGGGCCAAGTCCCCAGAAGTTACAAAGGCCTCTCCCCCTCCTCCCCCCCCCCCACCCCCCACCCCGGCCACACAACGCCGGAGCTCCGCAGCGTAACACAACCTGCCGAGCTACGAGCCCTAACATCATCTTCCTATTAAAATATAGCCTGTGGAAAAAATAATTTTATCTATAGGAAAAGCAACTCACAAGAAGTAACTGCTGAAGAATGGGCTACTTCTTCCAGTGCACCAACATTAGCAAGTCTAGAGGACAACATTAATTTCCAATGCTTTTCGCTTCATCATCTTTAATATATTTAACAGATTAAGTTTCTTGTATGCGGTTTTCAGTGTGCTCCGTGTGAAAAATCCCATAGTTAAACTTCACCTCCCCTCCCTTATTCAACGTTTCAAATACTCTCTCTTCTCATGCTATACGACTGTCCTAGTAGCTACCTACCTGCTCCACAAAATTTTCTTGAATTTTCGTGACAAACTTGATTAGTACAGTAATCACTGCTTTGCTGCTTCAAAACGTCTATTTAAATATTTTCTGCTCATATTTTCTAAATGCCGCACCAATTTATGCACCTACATGTTTCTACTACCTACCTCGTTACACTTGATTTCAGCTATAAAGCAGTCATTGAAACATTTTTATTTTCCCTTCCGAATGAAGTGAAAGATGCTGTCAACGACAAAGTACATCTTCTGCGCGTAAATTCAGAAATATTATGCTATCATGAGCTCGTCATAAAACTTCCACAGCTGTTGGTTAAAAAATTTGACAGTTTTGATAGCAATAAAAAAACGCTATTATAATTTGCTGAGTGTCGGTTTCGGTTGACTAACAGTCATATTCAGATGGTTGTTACTGAAGTATCATCCCTCATGTAAAATTTTGGCTACAATACCATCGATACTATGTATAACTCAGATCATGTTTATAAAGCAATGTGAACCTAAGTACAATGTTGGCTATATCTTCGTAACCGAGAGTGTAAGTAATTAGTAGTAAAGACTTCTCACGTACAGAGTAATCACTAAGCATGACCCGTGTTGTACTCAGTAATGTTGACGTTGTGACTAACATTATGTACTTAGTCTGTGGTGGTTATTAATCACGTAAATAGGTAATCAGATATTTTTATTGTAATCAAGGCAACTAAAATTATTAACAAATAATAAAGATCGTGGTGTCTCCTACACCCGACCACGTCAGATCTTACTTCCCTAACCATATTCCTTCCAGTTAATTATTTCGGCCATGGAGAACGGGATTCTGAATGTTGTAATTCAACGTTAAATACAGACGAACCATCTTTTGGAGCACTGTTCCTTGGAAATACCGAACAAACTTAGGAAAAAAAATGTAATTTCCGTAGATATAATAGCAGAACATTAGAGGATATATAAATTATTAAACGAAAAGAAATTTTGTTGATGTAGAATTGAAAGGAAATAATATCCCCACACAATATTTCAACGTGGTCTGCCCTCTCTAGCAAGTTGCAAAAGCTACACGTAGTCCAAAGTTGGCTGACACCAAGTCAGATGGCTACCTAGGAAATCAAACCTGGATCGACACATACTGTTATCGACCAGCGATGCTATAGAACCAGTGGTGGCTAGAGGCACAGAACGTAACTGATTCATAACCATTAGCAGTAATGCGTAGCTGTGAATGATTATATCACATTTCATGATCCTGTTACCTATTTGGAAGACCAATGCTCAACCTATACTGACTTCTGTGATTTTGCTGATCGAGACTGAAGCAGTTCGATTATGCCATGACAACCAGTTGGCGATTTCAGTGGTGTCAGATTTTTTTATATTTGGATAAATACTCTGTAAGTCTTTTAATTTTAGTGACACTTATTGTTGTCTTGTAGGGCCAATGTCCGTGCAACGCTAACTCCTAGATTTTGTCGATTAAATATTAAACAATTCGATTATGCCTTGTTGCCTAGATAGTCAATTGCCGTTCATATGATGCATGCTTTATACGTTCGTACAAGTACTTATGTATATTTCACAATACATCCTCTCTCAGTTCGCAAGAAAGAATACATCAATCCGTTCTTGCTTCCTAAATAACCGTTGACGTCCTGGTGATTTCTGTTATAGCCACATGTATACTTTACTATACATATTTTATTAAATCAACAGAGGAATGTAACCTGCACTCTTGCTTATAAGATTATAGCTTAGATTTAGCTTGCACAGCTTCACTATAGTTTTACGATGTACCGCTTATTTTGACGCACAGTTTAAGCTGAACAGTTTGTTATTAGTAACAGGGTACTATCACAAATGAAGACGACGCATTTTCTTGTTTATTGTAGCTTGCGTCTGGCCATCACTGATTCTATAACATCGCTGATCGATAACAGTATGCATGGAGTCGGGTTTCATTTCACAGGTAACACCTTGGTATTCTGTCAACCATCTTTAGACTGCGTGTAGCTGTTGCGACCTCCTACAAGAGGCAGGCCACGTTGAAATACCTTACGTTACGGTTAAAATAAACTATGTTACGCGATATTATTTCCTTTCGATTCTACATAATCAATAAAATTTCTTTTCGTTTCATAATTTATGTAACGTCCCATGTTCATATTTTTTTAAAATGGCATCTGTAATAATTACACTTCATTGCAATCTTCTTATGAAATTCTACTCTGTTACCATTGGCTGTAAATGATATAAGGGAGGCTGTTGGCGGAGTCTACGCTGCTTAATCGAAAATGGCTGTGCATTTGTTTGCAATGTTTATCGCCGCTACATAGCGGACTGCTCCTCGCTACTCTCTCCTGCTGTTGTCAAGGGTAGATATGGAATCGTATTCGAAATTATGTACATTATTTACATTTATACATAAGCCTTGTCCTCTTAAACTCTGCATAACTCTTTTCATGTGGTAATTTGATGATGATAATACCAAGATCGAAACCAATTACTTGATATATAAATTTCAAGTTTTAACAACTTACATTCAACCTTAGACCGTTTTTATCTTTCATATAAATGAAATAGGGTTCTACGTCATTCAGATACTTTGTTTACACAAATTTTATAACAAAAGCCGGGCGTTGTGGCACAGCGGTTCTAGGCGCTTCATTCCGGAACCGCGCTGCTCATACGCTCGCAGGTTTGAATCCTGCCTCGGGTATGGATGTGTGTGATGTCCTTAGGTTAGTTAGGTTTAAGTAGTTCTAAGTTCTAGGGGACTGATGACCACAGCCGTTCAGTCCCATAGTGCTCAGAGCCATTTGATACCTTCTAATATTGTGTTGGCCCGTCTTTTGCCCGACGTAGTGCAGTAGGTCGACGTGGCATAGACTCAAACGTCCCGATTATGTTCCATAAATGTTCGATGGGATTCATGTCGTGCGCTCTGGATGGCCAAATCATTCGTTCGAATTGTCCAGAATGTTCTTCAAACCAATCGTGAACAGTTGTGGTCCTGTCACATGGCGCATTGTCACCCATAATAATTCCATCGTTGTTTGAGAAGATCACGTCCATAAATGGCTGCAAATGGCCTCCAAGAAGCCGAACATAGCCGTTTCTACTCAATGATCGGCCCAGTTGGATCAGAGGACCCACTCCCTTTCACATCAAAAATAACATTGGTAATTACTGCCCAACCATCTCTGTCCATGACCATTCAACAAGAGATAGACTCAACTTACATTTACCAAGAAAAAATAAACATAAATACGAAATAGCATTTGCTATCAAGGAATAAAATTGTACATTAAACTACCAAAAGAGATTAAAGAAATTGCAAAAATGCACTTATTTAAAAAGGCAACTAAAAAGTACCTGTTATACATTTTATACATTGAAAGATTTCTTAGATAAAACAGAGTAGGGGTTTGGTAAAAAATGTTATACAAATAAATAATAATAATGATTATAAAACATCCAACATTCCACATAACACCTTCACTTTGTTTTTTCCTTCATTTTTCCTTTCTAGAAATACTTACCCACCAAGCTATGCATATCACAATACTAACACCCCTTCCTCTTTCTGAACTCAACGTCTCACTCATTATGGAGGGCTGCTGACTCAGTTTTTTCAGGGTAGCAAATGGGAAGTTGCGGTACATAAAATTTGTGGCATTACTTTATTTAATAAGTTATTTGTAAATAAAGTATTGTATACCACGAGTAATTCTAATGATTGTCTCTAACTAGAATTCTGTAAATATATGTGTATACGAATTAGCTTATTTTAAATTGATCTAAACTTGTAAATACTTTGACATGTCCTATATCCTAGTAGAAAGAGATCTACGGATGAATAAAGCTACTACTGCTGCGTAAACAAAGCCCACACAAATATGGGATCACCATCAGCCTTGTTGAGAACGTAGGTCCATGGATGCGTGTGGTCTGCGCCACATTCTAACCCTACCATTACCTCTTACGAACTGAAATCGGCACTTACCTGACCAGGTCACGACCTTACAGTCGCCTATTGTCCAACCGATGCGAGCGAAGTCGGTCTGTTGACAGATGCACTCGCGTCGGTCGTCTGCTGCCATAGCCCATTAATGACACATTTCACCGCACTGTCCTAACAGTACGTCCCACATCGATTTCTGCGTTCATTTCACTCAGTGTTGTTCGGCTGTTAGCATTAACAACTATTTGCAGTCGCCGCTGTTCTTGGCCGTTAAATGATGGTTGTCGGTCATTACATTGTCCGTGTTGCGAGGTAATGCCCAAAATTTTGTATTCTCCGCACGTTTCTAACACTGTGGAGCCCGGAATATTCATTTTCATAACTATTTCCGAAGTGGAATGTATCGTGCATCTAGCTCCAACTACCATTCCGCGTTCAAAGTCTGTTAATTGACGTTTTGAGGCCACAATCACACCGGAAACCTTTTCACATGAATCTTCACTCAGTACAGATGACAGCTCTGCCAACGCAATGCTCTCTTGTACCATGTGTGCGCCATACTAATGCCATGTGCATATGTGCATTTCGCTGTCCCATCACTTTTGTCATCTTAGTGTATGTACATACACTGCCCTCCAAAAGTTGGGAAACACCATGCCGCATATTACAAAGGAGCAAGATGGATGTGATCTGACTTATTGGATAGAATACGGAATAGCGAGCTCCAATAACTGTTAATAATGATACGTACTGTATTGTACACTTAGTTATTGTACATACACGTACTTATTGGAACATACTAGTATTGCTCCGTTTTATGCAAACCGACGTTACCTGTCCAAGTAGTCCTACTAAACACTCCAGGTGGCGCGAGTAGACTGCATGGCTATGTAGAGGTACGTTGTTTACATTTGTGTCCACTTGTAGTTGCGTTTGCATAAAGTTTTAACACGCCACGAAAGTAATTGGAAATGGCCCCAAAGTGCCAGGTTACACCAAGAAGACAATAGTGTCTGACAAATAACTGATGATTTCCATCAACCGGAGTTGTCAAAACCATACACCAGCATCGAGAAACAGACTCCTATGGAGATCGTCCTCGATCAGAAGCACCCAGGAAAATATCAGGACGCCAGGAAAAGTATTTGGTAGTGACCAGTAAACGTAACAGATTAAGAACTGTCCGTGAATTGACTGCTGAACTAAACGCAACGAGGGACACACCGGTGAGTGAGTCAACAGTCAGACGATGCCTGGCAGACAACAATCTCCGAGGTTATGTAACAACAGGGAAACCATTGTTGCACCCTGTTAACAAGAAGAAAAGACTTCAGTGGGCTAAGACTCACCAACATTGGACAGCGGGGGATTGGGAAACAGTCTTATTCACTGATGAATCCAAGTTCGAAACATTTGGAAGTAAACGCCGTCAATTTGTACGTCGTGTACCCCATGAATGCTTGAATCCTCCAGTGTAAGTCCAATTGTAAAGCATGGAGGGGTTTCTGTGATGGTATGGGGATGCTTTGGAGGGAATAAAGTCGACGATTTGGTGAAAACAGGTGGAAAAATGAACCAAAAGGATTATCATGCCATTCTCCAGCGATGTGCTAAGACATCTGGTTTGCGTCTGATTGGGAAAGGGTATGTCTTGCAGCAAGACAACGACTCGAAACATACGTCTCGCTTGTGTCGGAACTATGTGAAGTCTCTGGAGGTTCGTAAAATATTGAAAAACGTAAAATGGCCGCCCCAATCCCCTGATTGCAACCCAATCGAGTTGCCGTGGGATGAATTGGACAGGGAGATCCGAAAACGGGAAATCATGATTGGGTCACAATTGTGTGAGGTCTGCAGCAAGAATGGAGATTAATTCCAGCTGAAACCTTGGCAAACTCGACGCAGCGCAGGCCGAGAGTGTGCAAGGCAGTGATGAACGCAAAGGGTGGCTATTTTGAGGAATCTAAAATGTAATTGTTGCATCTTCCTGTGTATTATTTGAGCTTAATAAACATTTGAAAACAACAACATGCATTTTTACACTGTATTTCCTTTCCATTGTCTATAATTACTAGATGTTTCCAAACTTATGGAGGGTAGTGTAAGTATAGGCCTATATCGTTGATTTCGGTCTGTTGAACAATAATGTAAAATGTCTTGTGTTCGTGTATTATGACGTTTTTTGGAAAAGAAAATCTCCTATTTAAAAATCAATATGAATTTCTCGAACAGATATGTCGCGTAACAGCTGGCAAAGCGTCATAGACATCAGAACTACAATGTTACTTAGTGGAGGAACCATATATTTTTTTAACATTCGTAAAGAGCCAGTCTCCTGTACATATGTTTTTTTTCTACAACAATCTTGGTGTATAATGATAGCTGTATTCTGTGACATAGTAGTGAAGATTTATCAATATCACGTTATTGAAATGGCCTGTTGCCGAAACAGAATAGAGTAGGCAGGACAAATGTTCTCTCTCTCTCTCTCTCTCTCTCTCTCTCTCTCTCTCTCTCTCTCTCTTTTTTATTAATTAATTAATTTATTTATTTTTTATTTTTTGCTTAAGAGAGCAAACTCAATTTCTCTTACTTCTTCTTTCTCTCGTAGTGTGTTGGAGCAAGCAGACGTGTCATCTAAGTCCTAATGAAATCATTTTTTTTGCTGGTTTTAGAGTAATTAAATGTGGTAACTGTTAAGAACTTTTGCAATTTTTTTTAAAATTTTACCTCCCCGCAAATGGATAATTTGCATAATTATTTTGCCATAGGATTTACAGGAGTCGACAGATCATTGTAAAGAGTCGCAATAACCGAATGTGTATTGCGTTTATGCACTAACTTGTGCTTGTGCATATCAACACTGACCGACACTGAGATCAAAGGTCATTCGTTATATCTTGCAATCATTCAAGGTAAGAGACGTGACAAATGATTCGGTCATTCATCTGCGAACAATGATGTTGCCTGTATTTGCCCATGTCAGACACTGGCCCCTTGTTTTAATAATGAAATATTTTATCGATCGTACAATGATGTGTTGACCTCTCTGATAAATTATGAAGGTAAACTAAAACTCAGCTCAGATTTACCTAAAGTAGTTTATTCGGCGCGAGATCGTTACAGGGATGCTCAACGTTCCATTGCTAGACACTGCAAGAGGTGTTACACGTCACGGAGGGTTTTGCTAATGAAATTTCGAAAGAGTACTACCCGGGATGTATCAAGCAAAAGATTACTTGCCCTACATACGTCTCGCGAAAAGACCACAACCGGAAAATGAGAGAACTTAGAATAAATACAGAGATTAATCGAAAGTCGTTCCTCCCATGCGCCTTTCGCGAATGGGACAGGAAATGTGGAAAAGAGAGCGTCACTAGAAGTACGTTCCACCATTCACCGTATGGAGTATAGATGTAGGTACAGTTGTAGACCCATTGTGAACGTCCTCTGCTCATAACAATATTTGGTTTAAGAATATTAAGAATATGTTGTTTATTTACAATTGTAAACCTGGCAAAATATAGATGCACTGAGATTAAATAACATCGTTAAATTCGAAGAGTTATTCGGTGTATATTTGTGACAGCCACAGTTTGCATTTTGTAGCACCAGTGTTAGCTGCAGCTCGCATGGTGGTAAAAAAAGAAGGGGTAGATTGTTTTGGAGCCAGAGTTGACGTGTCCTGCCGCCATTTTGAGTAGCCCAAAACATTAGCAGACTATTGTTTACGACGGCTTCTTGTTCATTATTTTGTCGTGTGCACGCAGTAGCTGTTTTAAATACTAAAAATTACAGTGCTTACATGAATAACAGTGTGAGGAAGCCAATTTCGCACGTTTTTCTGTTCTTGAATGCGTATTTGCTCTAGTAATATGGCCTCGTCAATGTAACTTGTTTTTCGTTGATACATTCCGAATGACCAAGAAGAGAAGGCTGTGATGTGAAAAGGATGCTTTCGTAATCTATTTACTTCCACTTCTACTGTATTTGTATCTATAGCAAATGAAGCTAAACTTCGAAAGCAATGCTTGTTTACTTAGTGCTACTACTTCTTGTTCGTTACACTTTCAGCTTTTCAACTCGTATGCACAACAGTTTAATGTTCACTTTTGCAAAAACCTTAACTACGTGCTCTACTTTAGTCCACAAACATGTGCAATGAGGAAAAAAAGTAAGGTGTGCTATAATACGTTGCAAGTCAACTAAGTGAATGCTTACTGAAATGTTGGTTCAAATGGCTCTGAGCACTATGGGACTTAACATCTGAGGTCATCAGTCCCCTAGAACTTAGAACTACTTAAACCTAGCTAACCTAAGGACATCACACACATCCATGCCCGAGGCAGGATTCGAACCTGCGACCGTCACGGTCGCGCGGTTCCAGACTGAAGCGCCTAGAACCGCTCGGCCACACTGGCCGGATTACCGAAATGTCAGTGAATCAGAACAGCGAAGGGATTGAGGGCAAATCTAACGTCAAGTGATAGAAATAAAATCATTACAATAAAAGTAAACAGCACAAACATAATTCATGTGTACAAAAGAAAATATTGCTTGAATAGCCCTACTTAAATGTGATTCCTTTAATCTTTAGATTCCGACCGGATCGATTAGAACACCCATAAATGGGGCAAGCTGGCATTTTTGATGAAATAACTACTTCTACACACGATCAAAGCACCAGATGCTAATTAGGATACGACCACAGAAGCCAATAGACATTCACAACGCTCGAGACCGGTCTCGGGAACGTCAGTGACGCCGCGGGAAAGTATCACCGCGGTGAACCATAGAGGTATAAATCCGGTGAACGTAATGTTTTTGGGATACATAAGGTGGCGGACGTCGGCTTCAAGTTTGTGACATAATGACAGCTCACTTCTTTTTTCACCTCCATGTTTGTTCATCGCGGCTGTGTGTTCCAGACGGTGTCTGCCGCACCAGCGCCTCTACCGTATATTTAAAAATATTTCTCAGAAGTTATTCTAATGCTGATGCATTAGAATGATTATAAGGCTTAGGTTTCACACTGTTAATCTTTAGCTGATGGTTGTTAAGCTTGACTGAATGTCAGCCTTTCGCAGTTACCAGATTTATTCTTCAAGTAATAGACAAAAGCCAGGAGACTCTATATTTAAATGGTGAAGGTGAACATGAAGTACGACTAGAATAAATTAGTTACGGACGAACATATAAAAAGTTTTGTTTCTATGACTACAACACAAAGTCACGCTGTTACAGCTGTAAGTGACTTATTTTGTGGAGTTTCATCTGCTACGCTGTGAAGTCGACAACGTAGTCAAAACCAGAAGACTCAATACCAATAAAATTGCGAACATACAATAATCGTTTAATGCTATTTTTACATAAGCTTGTTGTCGGTATTCTGATACACATGACTATCTCACAAGTACCGTTTCTGCTTACAGCAACATACATCTTTTTTCAGAATTCTGAGGCATCATTCTAAAAAAATTAGTGCTGTTAATAACACTCACAATTGCCTCAAATATAGCTCTAGTTAATAGTCCTTACGTTGCGTTTTAATGTGTACGCATTACTTCAACCGTTAAGATAATTAAACTAACCAAATGTGGCTGTATTCAGTTATATTTTTTCCAAGTATCTGTATTAATATTAGCGTTACCTGAGTATTCCCACGCAGACTTTAAACATGGTTCTGGCTGTACTTTTAGCACGGCTATCAAGCCTCCATCCAAATGAGCGAATTATTTACACTCAACGAAGGTTATAACAAAACATTTATTTTACACTCATCGAAGCATACCGCATGTTTACCATTATTTGGTTTTAGAATTTTCGAAACCAATGATCCGACATCAAATGTAACTAAATGAATAATTAATAACACAATTCACTGCTTTTGTGCTTTGAGTGGAAAAACTGTGGCAATATGCGGTATAGATAATCCTTGGTCGTCGATCAGCATGAAATATTTCCACATTAAATCGTATCTCTTTCTCATATGAACGTCAATTATCGTTCTTATGTTGTACGAACAATAATTGAAGAGGATGATAGAGTGTTATACGTCATTCTGTTCACTCACTTCTAGGATAAAAGCAGCTATAATGCTAATTCGAGCATTCTTATCTAAATTTTCTGATGTCTTCTATTGTCACTCATACTCATGCTGAATTACAGAATACCTAACCGCAAGTATGATGGTTTCTGTTACTTACTCCTCAAAAAAAAAAAAAAAAAATAAATAAATAAATAAATAAATAAATCGAAGTACCGTTTCTCCAAAAGGTTTTCAGAAATTTAAAAATAATCGTTAGTTACTCGTTAAGGAAGATGATGAATAGATTTCCAGTTTATGGGAAGCACAATAAGACATTATTATTAAGATTACTAATTTCAGTTTCGTTAATGTACCACCGAAGTCCTTGAAATTTTTGGTGGACTGTCGCAGAAGTTTACGCACATTATTTCCGATACAAACCTTAAAATAAAAGCAAAGGCAGCTTCCAATACAAACCTCTTCCTTTAGGTGTGTATTGAGAAGTCTATTGATGACAGGTCAAATTGTCTGCTGGAAATTTCTGGAGAGCAAAGACTCATTGAAGTTACTGGCCATTCTGGATAGGCCATTAGCCGGCATTCTTTCTGACAATAGTAACAAGAGCACCTCTGCGACATCGTTCATGAAACTATTCAGCAAAAGTTGATATTCATCATGAAATCTGTTTTCAAGGTAAGCTTTTCATACTTACTGCTTCCTCCAAATTGGAGTTCACTGAATGATGTTCTGCCACCAGTTTGTTGATACCGTCTCTGTAGATTGCTGGACTTCGTTGACGAAGCCGCAACCTCACCTCTGCTTGCACCGCTTCATCACTATTACAGAGAAGTCCTCGAAGGTATTCTTTAATTTTTGGAAGTTTTGAAGTTTTGAAACTAGGATGGGGCCAAATGTAGACTGGAGGATGATCGGATTGTTGCAGGCATCACAGCGCTCGTGCGTAACACCTCAACCGATATTGAGAACAGAATAACAAAATTCAGCACACCCTCGTAGCTGAAGACTACCTCGTGGAAAAATCTTACCAGCTGTGGATATCAAATGGATGATGATGCTGTGATGATGATGCTGTGATGATGATGCTGTGATGATGATGCTGTGATGATGATGCTGTGATGATGATGCTGTGATGATGATGATGATGATGATGCTGTGATGATGATGCTGTGATGGTGATGATATGATGATGCTGTATGATGATGATATGAAGATGATGATGTGATGATGATGATGATTTGATGATGATATGATGATGATGATGATGATGATGTCGCCTAGAACTTAGAACTAATTAAACCTAACTAACCAAAGGACATCACACACATCCATGCCCGAGGCAGGATTCGAACCTGCGACCGTAGCGGTCACGCGGTTCCAGACCGAAGCGCCTAGAACCGCACGGCCACACCGGCCGGCTCGTCATAAGGAACTGACAGCGATGGAGACACTTTTCAGTTTTCGTCCTGACTGATGAGGACAGCCGATTTTTCACATTATCATTCTCGTATTAGACCGTGACACAATCTGGGGTCGACAGCGAAGGCTTTAACTTGATGCAGCATTCGGAACTGTAATATCCCGTAATGCTGTCGGTATCAAATATTCATTCAGGTACGAAAAATATTCATTTATAATTGCTGTAAGTTAAAAAATGCATGTACATCAATAAATATCAATTAAGACATGAATTTTAAGGACAGTTCCAATGAGGGCCACTGTGTAGAAAGTGATACTACCGACGAAACACTGCAGATTAAGAACTGTCGGAAATGAAGATAAGACCGAGTTCTTGCTGCCTGGGCTTTTTCAATCTGACAGTGTCCCCCATGAGTCACTACGTAAGTAATCTCTTCGCTCCGTATTATGAACATAGTTGCAAAAAGGAAGATATCATTTTGAGACTACTGGCGCAAACGACTATCTTGTCTGATCAAAGACACATCATTTTAAAGCAAGCTGATTGTGCCAGTACAAGTACGTTATTTTTTAATGAATCTAGCAGTGAATTTGATCTTACAGCTGGTAAAGTATACCGCAGAAAGTTTCTTTTCATCGACAACGGCTGCAGAACATCATGTCATGTAATGAGGCTTTATGATTGGAACAGCCAAGGAGCTAAAAGCCAATTATTCCATTCATATTTTTCACTGGTGCACTCATAACGACATCACAACAGTTCGGTGAAAATCCGCACATCGCAGCAGAAACACATCTTCTGTAGCGCTTCTCTGCAAATGTACAATTCGTGAATTGCTTATTTGGTCCGCTGTTAATCGAATAGGCGGTCATGGTTTACGCAACAAAGCTTCATGCAAAGTTTGTTAACAGTGTTTGTGTACAAATTGGGAAAATTTTTACAGCCTGACGGTAACCCTGAATCTTTCAACCGCCAGGTACCCTAATATGTAAAATAAATACTTTCCGACTGACTGGCTGCTTTGTTCACGTTCAGTGACCAGCATTGTAGATAACTTTTACAAAATTAGTTATTACTGTGCGAATAAACAGAAAGCATGATCTACGGTTGCATTATGATCAGCTCAAACGACGTAAAATCATTCCGTCCTCTTATTTCTCTCATTTTTATATGATGATCATTTTACTCTACGTAGGCTGACGTCCACAAAATATTTTTTTCATTCAGAGGAAGAAGTTTGTCATTCACAGGCGTTGTGTACGCTCGATTCTTGACGCTACGCAACAAACAGACGTCCACTAGCGTGACACTGCTACCCTTCGCACACGAACTGATGAAGCAATCCGAACTGTTAAGATCCGGCAATGCTAAACAGTACATGGGCAAAACTCGGACACGACCTGATGTTCCGCTAGCGACGTAATGTACTTCTGAAATAACAGAAAAAACTTTGAGAGATACTAAACATTTTACAACAAACGACGATTCTCTGTCTCTAATAGTTCCCAAGGAATGATTTGTTCATGTAATAGCGTGACCACACTATATCAATGCAAATTTTCAACAACAACAAAATCAATTTTCGTGTCAATGATAATACATATAAAAATAAATTGTGAATCTAGACATATGCAATACATTACACACTGAAGCGCCAAAGAAACTGGTATAGGGATGCCTATTCAAATACAAGCATATGTAAATAGGCAGAATACAGTGCTGTTGTCGGCAACACCTACTTGTGACAAGTGTCTGGTGCAGTTGTTAGATCAGTTGCTGTTGACGTAGTGGTAGGTTATCAAAATTTTAGTGAGATTGACTGCAGTGTTATAGCCAGTGCATGAGCGATGGGACACAGCATTTCAGAGGTAGTGATGAAGTGGGGATTTTCCCGTACGACCATTTCACGAGTGTACCGTAAATATCAGGAATATGGTAAAACATCAAATATCGGACATGGCTGCTCCAGAAAAAGATCCTGGAAGAACGGGTTGACTTAAGAGAATTGTTCAATGTGACAGAGGTGCAACCCTTCCGCAGATTGCAGCAGATTTCAATGCTGGTCCGTCAACAAGTGTCAGCATCCGAACGATTCGACGAAACTTCATCGAATGGGCTTTCAGAAACGAAGGCCCACTCGTGCACCCTTAATGACTGCACGACACAAAGGTTTACTCCTTGCCTGGGCCCGTCAGCAGGGATATTAGACTGTTGATACCTGGAAGCATATTGCCTTGTTGGACGAGTTTAGTTTCAAATTGTATCGAGCATATGGACGTTTACGGTAAGGACACAACCTCATGAATCCATGGACCCTGCATGTCTGCAGGGGACTGTTGAAGCTGGTGGGGGCTCTGTGATGGTGTGGAGCGCGTGCAGTTGGAGTGATAAGGGACCCCTGATACGTCTAGATACAACTCTGACAGGTGACACGTACGTAAGCACCCTGTCTGATCAACGGCATCCATTGATGTCAATTGTGCAATTCGACGGAGTTGGGCAACATTAGCAGGACAATGCGACAGTCCACACGTCCGCAATTGCTACAGAGTGTCTCGAGGAACGCTCTACTGAGTTTAAACACTTCCGCTGACCATCAAGCTCCCCAGCTATGAACATTATTGAGCATATATGGGATGCCTTGCAACGTGCTATTGAGAAGAGATCTCCACTCCCTCGCACTCTTACGGATTTATGGATATCCGAGCAGGATTCATGGTGTCTGTTCCCTCCAGCACTACTTCAGACGTTAATCGAGTCCATGTCACGTCGTGCTGCGGCTCTTCTGCGTGCTCACGGGGGCCCTGCACGGTGTTAGGCAGGTGTACAACTTTCTTTGGCTCATCAGAGCATATAATCAATAAAAATTTCCATTTAAAGGCTTCGAAAAAAATGCCTTTGGAACAAAAATGATTGCCATCTTCAATACAGATCCAATTTACGCCGTAAACTCGTGGCGAGAGCGTCGAACAGCCCAACTAACTTACTTTGATCTGCCGTCACGTGCAAGTGAAGGAGCAAATGACCTCATTGCACAGTGTTATGCAGTGGTGCCACATTTATCATACTACGATATGCTACATATGAAACCATGCTCTAAATTTTTTGTAGAGCAGTGGCTCAGTTGCACCTGGTAATGTGATGGAGAGGGGCGAGTGGGTGGTGGGAGCTGGTGGCGGCAGGAATTGTGTGTTTAAGGGATAATCGAGGTAGAGCGTTGGATTGGCAAAATGAGGTTGGGGGAGCGAAGAATCGTCGTTGCATCGAGCCGTCTGAAGCAATGTAAGAAAACTGCAGAAAAGCTAAAGCGGAATGGTTGGACTACTTTTTCGGTTTTTCCCCGTACAAACAGCAGAACTTTGGTCAGTATCAGTTTATTATTTCATTTGCGGATCGTTATTTCTTGTATTTGTCAACGCAACCGAACTGCATTATACTCTAGAAGATGAAAAGAACAATGATTATTGTATTATTAACTTTTCGATTCTGTTCACGACTTACAGTGAAACACTGTAGTTTATTGAACCTTTTTCTTCTCAGAGGTATGCTTCTTTTATTTCAAAGCGAGAAATTTTTTTGAAAGAGCTTTCATGGAACTTTCTAAACAGTCGATCTAAGCAATGAATAGTTTTTCGTGTTAAAATATTCTGAATAACAATAGACTTTAAATAATGAAAAGTGTGAAGTCATCCACATATTAAAAGTAATGCGCTTAATTTCGGTTACATGATAAGTCACACATGTCTAAGCGTTATGAATTCAGCTAAATACTTAGATATTACAATTAAGAATAACTTAAATTTGAATGATCACATAAATAATCCCTGTGATGAAGGGTAACTAAAGATTGCGGTTTATTCGCAGAACACGTAACATGCAACAGGTCTCCTAAAGAGACTGTCTACACTACCCATGTCCCTCCTATTCTCGAGTGTTGCTGCGCAGTGTGGGATCCGCATCAGATGCGGGGAACATCGAAAAATTTCAAAGAAGAGCAGCTTATTTTGTATTATGGCGAAACGGGAGAGAGGTTTTCACGTGTATGTTGTGCGGACTGGGGCGGCAATCGTTAAAACAAAGGCGGATTTGGTGCTGCAGGATCTTGTCATGAAATTTCAATGACCATCTTCCTCCACCGAAAGCGAAAATGTTTTGTTGGCGCCAAGCCACATAGGGAGAAAGTATTATCATAATAAGATAAGAGAAATCAGAGTTAGCGCAGTAAGATTTAAGAAGTCATTTTTCTCTCACGCTGTTCGAGAGTGAAAAGGTAGAGATATGGCTTGAAGGTAGTTCAGTGAACGGTCTGCCAGGAATTTAATTGTGAATTGTAGAGAAATCATGTAGCTATAGATATAGATTACAAAAGTGAACAAGTTGTAATGACAGTGACAGGCAGTAAAATAACTATCTTCTACTAAGTGGACATAGATTCTGAACGCTAGCCCTCACGCGACTGCAAGACTTCGCGGTGGCCGTTTGACCATAGATGTAATGCTAAACGCATCGGAAGGCTTCTTCGATGTTTCAGGAGTCAAATGTTTAATGTAAATATACATCCAAATATAAGTGAATGGAATATTATACATAACAGAAACAGGAGAACGACGAATAACTATACAACTTAATTGAAACAACGTGTCTTTGGAATACCAGAACATGAATTTATAACAAATTAAATAAATGTTTCGGATATCTCTGCACACGTAATCAGCTCTCTTCGCGACGTTGTGTGCAGCTTTATGATGTTATGTGTTTGAGCAGTCTACAATGGGGCACCGCGTTAAATGCTTTCCGGAAATGTAGAAATCTAGAATATGTCTGTTCATCCATCATCCATGATTCGCATTATTTCAGTGAGAAAAGGGCAGTCTGAGTTTCACATGGGCGATGCTTACTAAAACCATGCCGATTCGTGGACATACGCTTCTCGGTCACAAGAAAATTTGTTGTATTCGATCCGAGAAAATATTCAAGGATTCTGCAGCAAACCGATGTTAGGGATATTCGTCTGTGATTTCGCGGGTCCGTTCTTCTGCCCTTCTTACATACATGATCATTTTTTCCAGTTACTCGGAAGTTAGTGCTGTGCGAGATATTCGCAAGAATGCAAGGTAGTTAAGGGGTCAGTACCGTAGAGCACTCTTCGTCACACCGAATTGGGACTCCGTCCGGACCTGGTGACTTATTTGTTTTGTACGTTTCTCCCAGGTGACCGATTTCTCAAAAGTGAAATTTAAAACTTCAGTTTTCGTTTTGGGTCTTCACTTACCATACCGAACTGGTTAACGAGTGACTGAATCGAAGACTTAGACCTGCGTAACGATTTTGGATAGCACCAGCGTTTGCTGTGATGCTCTGCCAGATCTTAAGCTAAGGTATGACAGTGGTAGTGGTATGTTTTGCGCGTAGATATTTTCACAGATGCACGAATCTGTACTAATTTTTGTCTTTCGTCACTTGCGCGTTCTCTTATGAACGTCAAGTCCAACAGCCTTTGCTTCCTCGGCCGGCCGGTGTGGCCGTGTGGTTCTAGGCGCTTCAGTCTGGAGCCGAGCGACCGCTACTGTCGCAGGTTCGAATCCTGCCTCTGGCATGGGTGTGTGTGATGTCCTAAGGTTAGTTACGATTAAGTAGTTCTAAGTCTAGGGGACTAATGACTTCAGATGTTAAGTCCCATAGTGCTTAGAGCCATTTAATTAGTTCTAAGTTCTAGGCGACTGATGAGCTCAGAAGTTAAGTCGCATAGTGCTCAGAGCCATTTGAACCATTTGAAGCGTCTGCTTCCTCAGAATTTTGCTGATTTTGTTGTTAAGCCATGGTAGGTTATTTCCGTCCTTAACCTAGTTACGAGGCACATAGTTCTCCAGACGACGACTTTTAATCTGTGTAAACTTTACCGTAACTGCTTAACATCCCTCACGCTGGAACTAAGTGACGTCAATTCACTGGTGAGATGCTTAGAACAGCTTATCTGTTCTTTTTGCAGAAATACTTTCCTAGCCATCTTGACTCAGGTTTTAGCTTTATAACATTATTATAGGAGGAGCAGCACTCACGCGCTAACGTATGCAAGTATACAAGTCAACTGTAAATACTGAAGTCAGTACTGGGGCCAAGGAGAAATATAAAGTGAATGTGGAAGACACTACTTTCCTTGCTGACCTTGATGATCCTTGTGTTTTTGCAGGTGATATGTTGAATTTTTCGCTCATAAAAGATGAAACCACCTCTCCTCCATGATCCATAGATCTGCCTAAGCAATGCAGATAGCCGTACCGAAAGGGCAGCCGCAACGGAGGGGTATCTGTTCAGAGGACAGACAAACGTATGGTTTCTGGAGAGGGGCAGCAGCCATTTCAGTAGTTTCAGGGGCAACAGTCTGGATGGTTGGCTGATCTGGCCTCAGTCAAAATGGCCTTTCTGTGCTGGTACCGCGAATGGCTGAAAGCAAGGGAAAACCACAGCCGTAATTTTTCCCGGGGATTTGCAGCTCTACTATATAATTAAATGATGATGGCATCCTCTTGGATAAAATATTCCGGAGTAAAAGTCTCCTATTCGGATCTCCGAGCGGGGACTACTCAGGAGGTTGTTATCAACAAAAACAAAACTGGCGTTCAATGAATCGGAGCGTGGAATATCAGATACTTTAATCGGGCAGGTAGGTAAGAAAATTTAAAAAGCGAAATGGATAGGTTAAAGTTAGATATAATGGGAGTTAGTGAAGTTCGGTGGAAGGGGGAGCAGGACTTTTGGTCAGGTGAATACAGTCTTATAAACACAAAATCAAACAGGGGTAGTGCAGGAGAAGGTTTAATAATGAATAAGAAAATAGCAACAAGGATAAGATACTATGGACAGCTTAGTGAACGCATTATTGTAGCCAAGATAGACACGAAGCGCACACCCACCATAGTAGCACTAGTTTATATGGCATCTAGCTACGTAGATGATGAAGAATGGAGGAAATGTATAATGAGATAAAACAAATTATTCAGATAGTTAGTGGACAACAAAATTTAATAGTCATGGCGGACTGCAATTCGATAGTAGGAAAAGGAAGAAAAGGAAAAATAGTAGGTGAATGTGATCTGGGGAAAGCCACCTATTAGAATTTTGCACGAAGCATAATTTGAGCATCGATAAAACTTAGTTGAAGAAATATTAAGAAGTGTGTACACATGAAAGAGACCTGTAGACACTGGAAGGTTTCAGACTGATTATATAATGGTAAGACAGAGATTTCGGACTAGATTTTAAATTGTGAGACATTTCCAGGGGCACATATGAACTCTGACCGTAATCTATGGGTTATGAACTTCAGATTAAAACTGAATAAATTTAAAAAATGTAGGAATTTAAGGAGACAGGACCTGGATAAACCGAAAAAATTAGAATTTGTTGAGAGTTTCAGACGGAGCATTAGGGAATGATTGAGAAGAACAGGGGAAAGGAGTACAGCTGGAGAAGAATTGGTAGCTCTGAGAGATGAAATAGTGAACGCAGCAGAGGATCAAGTAGTTAAGAAGACGAGGGTTAGTAAAACCCGTGGATAACACAAGAGATACTGAATTCAGTTGATGAAAGGAAAACTTATAAGAATGCAGTAAATGAAGCAGGAAAAAGGGGATACAAACGTCTAAAAATGATATATACAGGAAGTGTAAAATGGCTAAGTAGGAATGGCTAGAGGACAAATGTAAGAATTTGAAAGCATAAATCACTAGCGGAAAGATAGATACTGCCTAGAGGAAAATTATAGAGACTTTTGGAGAAAGAGATCCACCGGCATGAATATCGAGAGCTCAAGTAGAAAACCAATCCTAAGCAAAGAAGGGGAAAGTTCAAAGGTGGAAAGAGCATATAGAGCGTCTGTACAACGAAGATGTACTTGAGAGCAACATTATAGAAATAGAAGAAGACGTGGATGAAAATGAGAAAGGAGATCAGATACTGCGTCAAGAATTTGAAAGAGTACTGAAAGTCTTAAGTTGAAGCAACGCCCGGAAGTAGACAACATTCCATTAGAACTACTGATAGCCTAGGGAGAGCCATCCACGACAAAACTCCTCCATCTGGTGGACAAGATGTATGAGACAGACTTCAAGAAGAAGTTCCAAAGAACGCTGGTCCTAACAGTTGTGAAAATTACTGAACTATCGGTTTAATAATCATGGTTGCACAATACGAATTCCTTATGGAAGAATGGAGAAACTGGTAGAATCCGACCTTTGATAAGATCAGTTTGGATTCCGGAGAAATGTAGGAACGCAGGAGGCAATACTGACTCTATGACTGCTCATAGAAGATAGCTTCTGGAAAGGCAAATCTATTTTATAGCATTGGTAGACTTAGGAGAAGCTTTTGACAGTGTTGAGTGGAATACTCTCTTTGAAATTGTTAGAATATCAGGGGTTGAAAGCTACAATTGTGGATAAAGGGATGTAGGGGGCCGCGTTAGGGCCCATGTGTCATCATGTGTCATTTCCTTGTTACTCCCATTTTAACATGAATACCTCTGAAACAGTCAGGCCTTTGCAAATCACAATTGCAGGTAATTACAACACAGATTGAGTAAGGTATAAGATGTCAATAATAGGGCAATTGAAACAGGTAGGCTTTGATTAACCAGAGTTTCAGCTAATCCAAATTTTGAAACAGCTCGTAATTTAACTAACACTCGGTTACTCGCGTACAAATGTACTCCATTGTCGTTCTAAATGTTATTTTCTTATTGTTGGCAAGAGTGGCAGGTCTAAAATTCTCAGAGTCTGGCGTTCTTGTTGTAACCTGTACCAGCTTGTAAGTGGCATGCACCGTCCTGCATGGAAAGTCTTGAGTGTTCCCTGTCGTGTTTGGTGCAAACGTGTACTCCACGCGAGCATCGAAGTACCAGCTCATATTTTATATGGTAAGTAAAAATTTTAATTTTCTTTACACACTACTGGCCAATAAAATTGCTACACCACGAAGATGACGTGCTACAGACGCGAAATTTAACCGACAGGAAGAAGATGCTGTGATATGCAAATGATTAGCATTCACACAAGGTTGGCACAGGTGGCGACACCTACAACGTGCTGACATGAGGAAAGTTTCCAACCGATTTCTCATACACAAACAGCAGTTGACCGGCGTTGCCTAGTGAAACATTGTTGTGATGCCTCGTGTAAGGAGGAGAAATGCATACCCTCACGTTTCCGACTTTGATAAAGGTCGGATTGTAGCCTATCACGATTGCGGTTTATCGTATCACGACATTGCTGCTCGCGTTGGTCGAGATCCAATGACTGTCAGCAGAATATGGAATCGGTGAGTTCACGAGGGTAATAGGGACGCCGTGCTGGATCCCAACGACCTCGTATCACTAGCAATCGAGATGATGGGCACCTTATCCGCATGGCTGTAAAGGATCGTGCAGCCACGTCTCGATCCCTGAGTCAACAGATGGGGACGTTTGCGAGACAACAACCATCTGCACGAACAGTTCGACGACGTTTGCAGCAACGTGGACTATCAGCTCGGAGACCATGGCTGCGGTTACCCTTGAAGCTGCATCACAGACAGGAGCGCCTGAGATGATGTACTCAACGGCGAACCTGGTTGCAGAAACGGAAATCGTAATTTTTCTGATGAATCCAGGTTCTATTTACAGCATCATGATGGTCGCATCCGTGTTTGGTGACATCGCGGTGAACGCACATTGAGAGCTTGTATTCGTCATCGCCATACTGGCGTATCATCCGGCGTGATGGTATGGGATGCCATTGGTTACACGTCACTTCTTGTTCGCATTGACGGCACTTTGAACAGTGGACGTTACATTTCAAATGTGTTACGACCCGTGGCTCTACCCTTCATTCGATCCCTGCGAAACCCTACATTTCAGCAGGACAATGCACGACTGCATGTTGCAGGTGCTGTACGGGCCTTTCTGGATACACAAAATGTTCGACTGCTGCCCTGGCCAGCACATTCTCCAGATCTCTCACCAAATGAAAACGTCTGGTCAATGGTGGCCGAGCAACTGGCTCCTCACAATACGACGGTCACTACTCTTGATGAACTGTGGTATCGTGTTGAAGCTGCATGGGCAGCTGTACCTGTACACAGCACACGGCATCCAAGCTCTGTTTGACTCAATGCCCAGGCGTATCAAGGCCGTTATTACGGCCAGAGGTGGTTGTTCTAGGTACTGATTTCTCGGGATCTATGCGCCCAAATTGCGTGTAAATGTAATCACATGTCAGTTCTAGTACAATATATTTGTCCAATGAGTACCCGTTTATTATCTGCATTTCTTCTTGGTGTAGCAATTGTAATGGCCAGTAGTGTATTTGAAATATGTTTGGATTGCTATTGTAGTATTAATTTATCGTTATTATTTAGGTATAATGACAGATCGCACTTCTGATGAAAGGATTTGGATGCAGTGACTAGAGCAAGAACTGTAGACTGATGAGCCTTCCGGTTGTGATTCTGATCTGTGCGATGGATATACAAGTGGTGATGATGATCGACCCGGCGAGCAAACTTGAAACAATGTCGTGGTAGAATCGGAAGAAGACAATATGGACATGGAAGAGAGCTCCAACAAGGCAAGTGAAGAAAAATCGGAAGAAGATAATGTCGGCAAGGAAGAGAACTTCAACGAGGCAAGTGAAGAATCTGAGTTATTTTGGAAAAGATAAAACAAAATGTAATAAATTATTGTCTCATCCTGAAGTTAAAACAAAGTCCAGCAATATCGTTCTTTATATTCCTGGTCCAAAATGAGAGGCAAAAAATGCAAAATCTGGAATCGATAGCATTAACTTGATTATTGATGGCAGAATAATAGAGTTGATCGTGAAAAGTACCAATATCTATATAGAAACAACCAGGCACAAATTATCTAGAGAACGAGATGCAAAATTTACAGATTAATGTGAAACGCATATCCGTCTTGGTACACTTTTTTTCACTGGTTTGCTAAAGTATTCCAAGTTGAATACTTGCAAAATATGGGGCAATGAGAAAGGCAGTGGTATTGAAAGAGTCTATTTGACTATGTCGAGGAATATATTTCATTTCTTGCTTCGTTGCCTCACATTTGATGTTGCAGGCACCCCAAATGAGAGAAAAAAGCGCGACAAATTGGCACCAATACGAGAACTTATGGATTTGGTGTTAAGGCAACTTTCAGAAGTGCTATACTCCTGGGGAGTACCTCACAACTGATAAGAAGCTGGTTGGTTTTCGTAGAAGATGTCCATTCAGACAGTTTGTACCTTGTAGACCTGCTAGTTATGACCTGAGGCTCTTTGCATTAGGGGCTTTAGAATAATGAATACCTTGAATGTGGAAATTTACTGTAGAAAACAGCCGGCGGGGCCTTTTGATGTAAGCAATGCAGGAAAGGAGATCGTCATGAGAACTGCGAAATCAATTTCAGGCACAGGACGTAACATCACGGGCGATAATTGGTTCACTAGCTATCTTCTGCTTCAAGAACTGCTTGAGAAAAAAACAACTTATGTTGGAACCATCAGACACAAAGCAATACCTCAGCAAATTTTACCCATCAAATCTCAAGAAATAAACAGTTCTGTTTTCGGCTTTAAACGTGATGCAACAATTGTAACCTACTGCGAAAGGAAAAAGAAAGCAGTAATTTTAATTTCAGGTATGCACAATGATGCAGCGATTTACGAGTCCACTAGTTCAAAAAACAAACAAGAGATTGTTACACTGACGGTGGCCGAGCGGTTCTAGGCCCTTCAGTCCGGAACCGCGCGACTTCTATGGTCGCAGGTTCGAATCCTGCCTCGTGCATGGATGTGTGTGATGTCCTTAGGTTTAAGTAGTTCTAAGTCTAAAGGACTGATGACCTCAGATGTTAAGTCCCATAGTGCTGAGAGCCTCTTGAACCACGTGATTGTTACATTCTACAACCGCACAAAAGTTGTAGTTGACGTACTCGATCAACTTTCTTCACATTATGATACAGCAAGAACTACTAAAAGATGGCCAACAGCTATTTTTTACAGTATTTTAAATATCGCCGCTATCAATGCTTTATGCATTTATTCAGCAAATAAAAACTATGTCAAAGTGAAACGAGTTGATTTCCTTGACGAAATCAGTTGGCAAGTGGTGAAACCTGTAACATTATGTGATTGCCTTATCATTTTAAATCATTCACTAATCGAGCAGTCGCTCGGCATGAGCTACAGTTAGCAAATAATGTTACGAAAATGTAAAGGGTGAACGACCTGTGACGTAACTTGCTTATTGTCGAAGCGCCGTCAGAGATGCAGTGAGTTATTGACTTTGAAAACCGCGGCGCGGAAAACGAACAGAAGAAGAACACTTTTACACATTTTTTTTTAATTTTTTTTTTTTATGTACGAGATATTCTCGATGAACAGTTACTCATTCTTCTCTTGTCTCCTGTAACTTGTGTCCGACGCGCATGTCTTGCCGCCGTATTATTATCGTAGATTTATTGTGCGACGTGTATGTGAAAACGTCAAGGGAATTATTTTCATTACGAGAAGTGCCAGTCAAAACGGCATCCATGTTAAATCTTTCATTGCAGTGTAAGTTCATCTATTAATTGCCATAAATTCAGATTTAAATGGAATTGATGTATGGACTATTTATTTAATATAGAATCTATGTCTCTCTCCTTCATGAAGTTATTTAATTTTCTTTATGTTTCTGCCAAATAGAGAGTTCACAGTCACGAATTCTTTCGTCGAAATCGGACAGAAGTTTCATGCGGCGAAATATTTTCTCCGTGCCATATTCTACTGGTAAATGCATGATAAACTACGGTCCCTTAGGAAATTCATGTTGAGCTATCCAAAAATAATTATGTTTTGAATAGGCATTTACTCTCCTCTGCAATGCAACTTCCGACAGATCAGACGATCCAACAAGAAACAGCCGCACACGGTCGGCGTTCGCAAATATATTTCCACCGCTGATTATAGCTATATGTTACAGCACAAAAGTAAACATATTGTTATAATTAGCGACTACGAACGGGGACTTTTATAACTGTACGTTTATGTATACACATTACTTAAACATATCGTTATAAACCGCAGATTCATGAAGGCATGAAACAGTCCTTGATACCAAGACTACTAAAAATTTGAGGACTGATGTTGTTAGGAAAGGACTCAGAAGAAAAAAATGGAAGTAGCTAAACTAAAAAAAAGAAGGTAAAGGACGTTGTATAACATGTGGCAGATCAAGAAATAAATCAACACGAAGAGTATGTGCAAAATGTAACGAATGGGTGTGTGTTGAAGATTCGACAACTAGCGTTGTTTGTAACAACTGTACATGATTTATTATTGTACATGTCTATTCTGATTTCTTTTTTGTGTATTATGAGCTTCTTCATTAAAGTTATTTTGTATAGTTTACTTCTTGTGTAATGTAGCATGTTGTGAGTAATAAATGGGTGGAGTTACAAGAAATCATTTTGCGTTTGAAAAATTAAATGTTTAATTCCTTCACTCGTTTCAAAAGTATTAGCAACAAATTTACTCATGCATCGCAAAGGACGAAAAAGAAAAACAAATAAAATAATTAAATAGAAGAAACGTATTTTTAACAAAAAAAAGAGTATACATTTGTGCTCCACGCGAGTATCTGTGTCCTCAAAACCGGCACGAGTAGCGGAGGGTTAAAGGGGAACAGGCAGGCCCTCAATAATCACAGCTTTAGTTAAATAAAACTACCAAACAGAAAACCGGCAGACCTTCAATAATAACAGCTTCAGTTAAGTAAAACTACCAAACAGATAACAGACAGGCCTTTAATGATAACAGCTTCAGTTAAGTAACATTACCAATTACCATCAGGCAGGACTTCAATAATAACAGTTTCGGTTAAGTAAAGTTACCAAAATAGAAAACAGGCAGGCCTTCTTTAATAACAGCTTCAGTTGAGTAAATTTACCAAACAGAAAACAGGCAGGTCTTCAATGATAACGACTTCAGTTAAGTGAGATTACCAGACACAGACCAGTGATAACAGCTTCAGTTACATGAAATCACCAATGCAAAACGCGCAGGCGTTCGATTATAACAGTTTCAGTTTAGTAAAATTACCAAACTTAAAACAGGTAGGTCTTCAATAATAACAGCATCAGTTAAGTAAAATTACCAAATGCAAAACAGGCAGGCCCTCAATAATAACAGTTTCAGTTAAGTAAAATTACAAAACACAAACAGGCAGGCCTTCTTTAATAACAGCTTCAGTTATGTAAGATTACCAAAGAGAAAACAGGTAGGCCTTCATGAATAACGCTTCAGTTAAGTAACCAAGAGTTTGAAGTGCCTCCTCAAAAGGGAACACCAGAAGGTTTACACACAAGGAGTACAAGACTACACCAAGTAGGAAGGCCAAGAAAGGTTACAACGAGAGGTACAGCCTTCCAAGACCCTTTTCGTTGGGAACAGATCGGAAAAAGACATATTAACACAACAAGGTTAATTACCTGAAACCAACAACAAGTAGCTCAACGGTATACCCGCCTCAGTGCAAGACACCGCCTCTACAATTAAATCGAAACACCCGATAGAAAATTAGGCTGCCAAGCCCAATTACACAGACTCAGAAATTGCAAATTTTCAGATCCAGGCACCTCCTATGCCAATATTATTAACAGAGCAATGAGGTCTGCAATGCCCGAGGGTATCTCGAAACCGGCATTCGGCCGTATTACAAGAGAAAGGTACATTACTGGCGTCCGAAGAGGATTGGCATGGAGGTCGGCTAAAACTCAACCATCTACATACTGCGTGACGAGAGGGGGTCCGACCGCAGCATAGAAATTTGAGGCAAGCCCTGACTAGAAGGAGGACACATCTGAAACATCAAGGGACCACCAATTTAGATCTGAATGGAAGCGGGGGTGGTAAAAGTCGTAGAGGGAGACCAAAAGATGAATACAGCAAGCAGAATCAGAAGGATGCAGGTTGCAGTGACAATGAGAAGATGAAGAGGCTTACGCAGGATAGAGCAGCATAGAGAGCTGCAGCAAACCAGTCTTCGTATAGAAGACCACAACAGTAGCAACAAAGGATGATAAAGTTAGTCATGGTACTCGATGGCGTGTCATCTCTACTGTTCCCTGTGAAGGTACTGAGAGTATTGTTGGCTTTAAAGTTTTAATAACAGTTGCATCATCACCTACCGTATATTTAATGTTTGGTGAAGTTGATATTAGTACCTCTTATTTCCAGTCTACAACGCTTATTTTCTCTCTGTGGCTGGTCCCGGCGGAGGTTCGAGTCCTCCCTTGGGCATGTGTGTGTGTCATGTGTGTGTGTGTGTTTGTCCTTAGGATAATTTAGGTTAAGTAGTGTGTAAGCTTAGGGACTGATGACCTTAGCAGTTAAGTCCCCTAAGATTTCACACACATTTGAACATTTTTTTTTGCTTTTGTTCTGAGGACTCGTGGCCGTTGTCAGGTCGATCAACATGAAGCTATGTATGGTGCAATGAAAATGGTATTTGTGACTTTCTGATAGTGATTTTATTGTATATTCCTATAAATAAGAACTGCGATTTAATAAAAGGATAAGAAAAAAGAACCTACAGATTGACCTTGCCAAAAGCTGAGGAGAGATTCTTGGTGGTGCAGCTCTCAGGAGCACTCTTGGATACTCTCTGTGTGACGGACAACTGTATGTCTATGTGAGTTACATATCTTGATCACTAACCCCCGTCTCTATATTGACGCTGTCGATAAGTCAGGCCAGTTTGTAGCTACAAGGTCTAACATACTTTCATACAGTGTGAGTTGCCGAACTATCTTCTCAAGACAGTTATCACAATACGTAGTCAAACGTACTTCTCACGTCTGTGTGTCCAGCACCCCCCCCCCCCCCCCCCCTCCTCCTCCCGTAATGAATACGTAAACACTGTACGTTCCATTTAGATTCCTACGCCCGAAGTCCCACTGTGAATAAAACACTTTCTTGCTCAAGGCATATCTTGAAGGACCTTGCTAAAGCAGCGGCGTTAAAGTTCGACTTTCCCTCCAGGGATGAGTTATTGCTTTCCAAACAAAAGATATGTAAAATAAAAGAAACATGGCGTGGCATGCAGAGTGATGATGAAAAGAAAACGAGCGCCGTCCAAAGGCGCCAGCCGCGTAATCCATCAAGGGGAGCGGTGAGCCCCGCGGGCGGCATAGCGTGGGCCGATCAATGTCCTGGCGCGACCAGGGCAGACGTCTGCGAGTACCGCCATGTGGAGGAGTAGGAGGAGGCTGCGACCACCACTGCTGGTAGTGACAGGCGACCCGCTACACAGAGAGGAGTTGACCTCTACATAAACATGACTCTCACTCATCCACTTATTAATCATTCGTCTGGTTTACTCCGGTGCCCCATGTCTTCCTATCTCATGCTAACATTGACAGCCTGTACGAATATTTTTTGTCTCGAGATATTCCATCACATTTCCGGAAGAATTCCATCCAAATAATCCCAAAGATATCAAGTGCAGATAACTGCGAGAGCTACCGTACTACCAGCTTCCAAGCTGCTGCCAGGAATAATACGAGGGGCGTTCAGTAAACAATGCAACACCTTTTGTTTATTCAGGATTCCAATGCACCATGTTATTACCCATTCTTTTGGCTAAAAAACCGTATTTTTCAACATAATCTCTGTTCAATGCTACGGCCTTACGCCCCCTTAATGGGAGGTACTGTATGACCACTTAGTACTACTCTACATCTACATCTACATCCCTACTCCACAAGCAAGCTGACGGTGTGTGGCGGAGGGTACCTTGAGTACCTCTATCGGTTCTCCCTTCTATTCCAGTCTCGTATTGTTCGTGGAAATAAGGATTGTCGGTATGCCACTGTGTGGGCTCTAATCTCCCTTATTTTATCCTCATGGTCTCCTCGCGAGATATACGTAGGAGGGAGCAATATACAGCTTGACTCCTCGGTGAAGGTATGTTCTCGAAACTTCAACAAAAGCCCGTACCGAGCTACTGAGCGTCTCTCTTGCAGAGTCTTCCACTGGAGTTTATCTATCATCTCCGTAACGCTTTCGCGATTACTAAATGATCCTGTAACGAAGCGCGCTGCTCTCCGTTGGATCTTCTATATCTCTTCTCTCAACCCTATCTGGTACGGATCCCACACTGGTGAGCAATATTCAAGCAGTGGGCGAACAAGTGTACTACTTCCTTTGTTTTCGGATTGTATTTCCTTAGGATTCTTCCAATGAACCTCAGTCTGGCATCTGCTTTACCAATGATCAACTTTATATGATTGTTCCATTTTAAATCACTCCTAATGCCTACTCCCAGGTAATTAATGGAATTAACTGCTTCCAGTTGCTGACCTGCTATATTGTAGCTAAATGATAAGGGATATTGAGGAGGTTGGCAGCCCTGCAGCCAAGCGACTAGCGCGAGGTTTGGTGTTCTCGTAAAGATAAGTTATTTTAGATTATAAAACACATAGATTAGTACTGATTACGTGGTAAATAAGTGTATTAGTGTGCCGTTTAAGTGTACCATTAAAGGTTTCATTTCTCATTACGTAATATAGCAGAAAACGCGAAAAGACCGTACAGTCGTATTTTCTGTTTACGTTCTGCTGCAGCAAATCTATAGAATTTCGTTTAGTTGTTCCTTGCTCTCTCCAGCAATTTAACTTAGCGTACCTCTTCATTATTTAACTAGCATTTCCGGAAAGTAGCGTAAAGTTTAACTTGTTGTTTCAGAAACTTTGCACTTTTGTTTTTGTTTACACACAGTTGCGTATAGGCCAAATTTGTGTACCATATTTTCGTGTTTATCTGTAATTTAACTGACTTATTCTTAATAAATTATTACGTTTATCATGAGTGAAAAGTGCTTGACTTGCCGTAGAATTGTTAGGTCGGGGCTTTGGTGTGATGGGTGCTGTAGTTTTTTCCATGTGGGTGACTGTAGTGGCGTGGGAATAGGGGAAGTAAATGAGACTCATCAGTGGTTTTGTAGGATTTGTAGTAGAGATAGGAAGATACTGGAACAGGAGGGGAAAATTGCTGCCCTTCAGGCTGAGTTAGACAAGGCCAGGGGAGATCTTGACAGGTTAAGGAGGGAGAAGGGTAAAGAGAGGTGGGAAGTGGCAACAGGCAACAGGAGGAACAGGCCTAGAACTTTGTCTGACAGCTTTATGGTGAATGTGGAAAATAGATTTGACCTGTTGCTTCAGTTAGAAGCTGGTGAGCCTCAAGCAGTTACAGGTGTAGACAGGGCACAACAAACTTTCAGCAGCAAATTGAAAAGTAAGAATGTAGGGAAATCAGTAAAGAGAAAGAAAGTGTTGTTGTTAGGTAGTTCCCATGGAAGAGGTGTTGGCCAACTCTTGCAGGATGAACTAGGATCAGAATACCAGGTCACCAATTTTTTTAAACCTAGTGCTGGTCTGGAGCAGGTGACAGAGGATTTAGGATCACTTTGCAAAGATTTCACTAAGGAAGACACCGTGGTTATAGTGGGTGGGGCAGGTAACAGTATTGACAGAGATCCTGGGTACAGCATAGAGTGTGACCTGGCGAAGATTGCATCAGCATCGAGGCATACCAGTGTTGAGTTTGTATCTGTTCTTGGGCGCCATGACCGACCTCATTTGAACTCTTCTGTCAAGAGAGTTAATTTGGAGCTGGAACGGCTGCTCATGTCGGCTGCGGGGTCACACATTGGTGTGGTTCATGTTGATTCTGTCAGTAGGTGGGATTATACTAGGCATGGCCTTCACCTCAACAGGAAGGGGAAGGGTAAATTGGCTGGGGAAATAGCAGGAAAGTTAAAGGGGGGAGGCACTGTCATGAGTGGTAAAATACCAGTGGTTATAGGATTCAGAAAAGACCCTTTTTTAGGGTAGGGAGGACAGAAAGAAAACAAACTTTAAGAGAGGTTAGAACTGAGACAAACCTTCAGTTTGAGAAAGAAATCAAAAAACATAATTCCAGCTTATTACATCAACATAAACAGCCATTGGTTAAGAATTTTCAACTGTCAGCAGATATTTTAACTCCATCCAATTTTAAGTCAGTCAATGTGAAATGTCAGCTATCTTTATTGCATCAAAATATTCGAGGACTAAGAAATAAAATTAATGAATTAACTATCTGCATAGATGAATTAGAGTCTTCAAACCCAGCTGACATAATCTGCCTCTCTGAACATCATGTGACCACTGGTATAGAACTTTTAAGTGTTACAGGGTTTAGGTTAGCATCTCACTATTGTAGATCAGAAATGGAGAAAGGAGGAGTTGCCACATTCATCAGGAACTGTCATAAATTTAAGAACATAGACATTCATAAATTTTGCCTAGAACAGCATATGGAAGCATGTGCAACAGAATTAGAATTTCACAAAAAGTCTTTCATAATATTAAGTGTATATCGAGCACCTGCAGGTAACTTTAATCTGTTTGTAAACCACCTTGAAGCTGTACTGGCCCATTTAACAACCAAAAACAAAGAAATAGTGGTTGCTGGTGATTTCAATGTAGATTTCCTTAAAGACTCTCCCAATAAGAACCTATTTGAGTTAGTAACACTATCATTCAACTTAATTCCCACAGTAAAGTTCCCCACTAGGATAACCACTTGCTCACAAACAGCCATTGATAATATCTTTATAGAAAAGTCAAATGAACAAAATTATATTACAAAACCAATAGTCAATGGCCTCTCAGACCACGACATGCAGTTCCTTCTGTTAAATGTTAATACTGAACAAGATATAAAATCTGTTAAATCTGAGCTCAAGAGGGTAATCAGTAAGCCAAAAATTGATTATTTTAGGACACTCCTCAGAGACATTCACTGGACTGATGTTTACAGTGCTCATGGCATGAATGAAAAATATAACATTTTTGCTAATAAAGTGCTTACCTTATTTGAACACTGCTTTCCCCCAAAACTTACCAAGGTTAGAGCAAAGTCTACAAAGAAGCCATGGATTACTCGAGGAATAGGGGTATCTTGTAAAACAAAAAGAAAACTGTATCTGTCAATCCGAAACATTTCCAATGTTGATGCTATAGCACATTATAAGAAATACTGCAAAATATTAAAGACTGTAATACGGATGTCAAAGCAAATATATTACAAGGAAAAGATAGTCATATCAGATAACAAAATAAAGACAATATGGGATATAGTGAAGGAGGAGACCGGTAGAACCAGACATGAAGAGGAACAAATAGCATTAAGAGTAAATGATGCATTGGTGACAGATGTGTATAGTGTTGCAGAACTTTTTAACAAACATTTTATAACTGTTACTGAAAAGATGGGGTTGTCAGGTTCGGTAGATGCTGCTATGGATTACCTTAGACCAGACATTTCAAGTAACTTCCATAATATGAATTTGACCCTCACTACCCCAACAGAAATAATGTCCATCATAAAATCTTTAAAATCAAAAACATCTAGTGGGTATGATGAAATATCAACAAAGTTAATTAAAGAATGTGATTCTGAGCTAAGTAACATATTAAGCTATCTGTGTAACCAGTCGTTTATCAGTGGAATATTTCCCGAACGGCTGAAATATGCTGAAGTTAAGCCACTGTTTAAGAAGGGAGATAAAGAAATAGCATCAAATTTCCGTCCAATTTCACTGTTGCCAGCATTCTCAAAAATTTTCGAAAAAGTAATGTACAGTCGTCTTTATAACCATCTTATCTCAAATAACATACTGTCAAAGTCACAGTTTGGATTTCTAAAAGGTTCTGATATTGAGAAGGCTATCTACACTTACAGTGAAAATGTACTTAATTCATTAGACAAAAAATTGCAGGCAACTGGTATATTTTGTGATCTGTCAAAGGCATTTGACTGTGTAAATCACAATATCCTTTTAAGTAAACTAGAATATTATAGTGTAACAGGAAATGCTGCAAAATGGTTCAAATCTTATATCTCTGGCAGGAAACAAAGGGTGTTATTAGGAAAGAGACATGTATCAAGCTATCAGGCATCATCCAACTGGGAACAAATTACATGTGGGGTCCCACAAGGTTCCATTTTGGGGCCCTTACTTTTTCTTGTGTATATCAATGACCTTTCATCAGTAACATTACCAGAGGCCAAGTTTGTTTTGTTTGCTGATGATACAAACATTGCAATAAATAGCAAATCAAGTGTAGTCTTAGAAAGATCAGCCAATAAAATATTTGTAGACATTAATCACTGGTTCCTAGCCAATTCTTTGTCACTAAACTTTGAAAAAACACACTACATGCAGTTCAGAACTTGTAAGGGGTGTCCCAAGAGTATATGTCTAACATATGATGACAAGAAGATAGAAGAAGTGGACGGTGTTAAATTCTTGGGATTACAGCTTGATAATAAATTCAACTGGGAGGAGCACACCACAGAAATGCTGAAGCGTCTTAACAAATCTCTGTTTGCAATGCGAATTTTGTCAGACATAGGGGATATAAAAATGAAAAAGCTGGCATACTATGCTTACTTTCATTCCATAATGTCATATGGGATTATTTTCTGGGGTAATTCATCAAGCCAAGCTAAAGTTTTCCGGGCACAAAAACGTGCAGTAAGAATTATATGTGGTGTGAACTCAAGAACATCCTGCAGAAGCCTGTTTAGGGAACTAGGGATACTAACTACAGCTTCCCAATATATTTATTCCTTAATGAAATTTGTCATTAAAAATATATCACTTTTTCAAACCAATAGCTCAATTCATGGAATCAATACTAGAAATAAGAATAATCTTCACAAGGATTTAAAGTCACTTAGTCTTGTACAAAAAGGTGTGCATTATTCAGGAACACACATTTTCAATAACTTGCCAGCAGCCATAAAAAGCTTAACAACCAATGAAATTCAGTTTAAGAGAAGCCTAAAGGATTTATTGGTGGCCAACTCCTTCTACTCCATTGATGAATTTCTGAGGAAAACCAACTGATTTGTATATAAGTACAACATATCTTCTGCACAATTTCAGTGCAGTAATGTGTTCACTGAAAATTTGTGTGTGTGGATGTGTGTGTGTGTGTGTGTGTGTGTGTGTGTGTAAGTATAATCTAACTTCTGCACCATTTCAGTGCAGTAATGTGTTCATTGTAAATAAGTATTACAGTAGTTGTATTACATGTTTCTTACCTTATAAATAAATAAAAAACTTTTTTATTTTAAATTCAGTGCAATAGTATTTGTAAAATGACTCTTAGTGTTCATTAAAAAATGACGATCATTCCACTTGGGACCTGTGGAATGGTACATTAGCTTATTTGTTTTAGTTTAAATATTTGTCATGTATTGTTGTTTTTCTGACATGTTCCACATCCTGGAGGACCTCCTCACTACGGATCAATTGGAATGAAAGTAAATCTAATCTAATCTAATCTATTTCTTTCTATGTATTCGCAGCACACTACACTTGTTTACATTGAGATTCAATTACCATTCCCTGCACTATGCGTCAATTCGCTGCAGATCCTCCTGTATTTCAGTACAATTTTCCATTGTTGCAACCTATCCATATACCACACATCCTCAAAAAGCCTCAGTGAACTTCCGGTGCTATCCGCAAGGTCATTTATGTATATTGTGAATAGCAACGGTACTACGACACTCCCCTGCGGCACACCTGAAATCACTCTCACTTCGGAAGACTTCTCTCCATTGAGAATGACATACTGCGTTCTGTTATCTAGGAACTCTTCAATCCAATCACACAATTCGTCTGATAGTCCATATGCTGTTACTTTGTTCATTAAACGACTGTGGGCAACTGTATCGAACGCCTTGCGGAAGTCAAGAAACACGGCATCTACCTGGGAATCAGTGTTATGGCCCTCTGAGTCTCGTGGACGAATAGCGCGAGCTGGGTTTCACGATCGTCTTTTTCGAAACCAATACTGATTCCTAGAGAGTAGATTTCTAGTCTCCAGAAAAGTCATTACTCTACTGGTCGACGTCGGAGCCAACGTCATGCGGCATCAGTAACCTGCCCATCACCCGAGTACTGCCTCCCTTCATCGGACTGAGCGGACGGAAGTCGGTAGGTGGCGACCAACACGCTGTAAACTGGATGAGGAAGAAGAGTCCAATGAAGCTTTCTGAGCTCATCTCGGGTGCGCAGACTTGTGTGAGGACTTGCGTTGTCGTGGAGAAGGAGAAGTTGGTTCGTAATTTTGTGGCGACAAACACGCTGAAGTGGTTCCTTTAATTTCCTGAGGGCAGCACAACACACTTCACAGCTGATCTTTGCACCGTAAGGGAGGACATCAAACGGAATAACCCCTTCACAGTCCCACAACACCGGCATAACTTTACCGCCTGAGAGTGCGGTTTTGAATACTTGCTTTGAAGTAGAGGTGGTGTGGCATCACTACATAGATGGCCGTTTTGTTTCCAGCATCAAGTGATGAACCTACGTTTCAATGTCTGTGTTGATTTTCGACAAAAAGTTCCACATACATGGTCCTTCGTTGATATTTACGATCTATAATGCGGCGAGGAACCCTACAGCGCCCCAGCCGGTAGAAGAGTGTGTCAGCGAGGCGTTTGTGATCCGCCGATCACCTTCAATGAGTGTCCGCACGTTTCAACATTGCAGAAGTCACGGCTGTGTGCGACCGCCTGGAACGAGCGACAGGTTTGAGCGACGTTGTTGCAATGATGAACCTCGCTCAACCGCTCACGATGCATTTGTTCACTGCCAATTCGCCGTAGACATTCTGTAAGTACGCGTAAATATCAGCGATACTCTGGTTTTCCGCCAAAACAAACTCAATGACAGCTTTCTACTTGGAACGCACCTTTGTTACAGGCGCAATTTTGAGGGCTACGTATAGCGTCTCGACCTATCGAAGCTTCGTGAAACTATTGGGGCTCTAATATTCCACGATGTCCTACAGCAAATTTCACATTTTTTTCAGCCTAAATTGGCTAAGAGAAAAATGTGTTGTATTGCTTATTGAATGCAACTTGTATACAGGTAAACAGAAAATAAATGTGTGAGAAGATGAGTTTGGCTTTAGGAATGGTAAACGCACCAGAGAGGCAGTTCTGACATCGCATTTCGCTATGTAAGCAAATCTTCTGAAACGTGGGGCTTAGGGAAAGCAGGAAAATCTGAGGAAGAGGCCTAATTAGTTACCGTTGGTTACACAGTAAACACATACACTCTATTTAAGGAAATAAATTTTTTAAAATAATCATTTTTTTAATAAATGACTGTAACACAAGCTACACTGACGGATGAAGGCCATGGGCCGAAGGCCACAAGCAATAGGAATAATTTCACAAAATATTATTTTTAAACAATTGATAAAATCAGACCAAATAAAGAAGAGAATGATCCTCAGACAGTGCTCCAAGGATCGACCTTAGAAAAGTCCCTACAGCTGCGTAAGTGGTGAGACAGGCAGCCAAGAGTTATGTTCACTTAACGGGATGGCAACTCAAACTAGGGACAGCTTAAACACTGACCAGCACACTCGCAAAATCCACCTAAGATGCGATAACCAATACCACGATAGAATAACAGTTAACATCGTGAAATGACAATCATTTAATTACGCAAGCTGGCTCCACCAAATCCTAGTACGCAGACAGGTTCAGACCAAACTGCCTATTCAAAATCTGACTAGATGCATATGGAACGGCAAAAGACAATTCTACAAACAACTCAAACAATGCTAAAACAGTCACTATACAGCAACAAGACGAACTGCTCGTAGACATGAAGGCTAAGAACACAGAAACAGTCGAAATACCAGATACACGTCCTCCACTGAGACGACCGACGGAACGACCAACCATCGGTCGTTGCCAATCCAGTCAGGGAAACGAAACTAGGAGTATAAAACCGCCAACTGATAGCTTGATGGAATGAGGTCACTTCGACGCACGGACACACACACACAAGTGAAAGTTGCAGTACTCGAATATAACGAACCATTCAACTTAAACTCGCTGAATCCTGACCTCGACGTGGTCGTGCACTCCCGCGACCACTCCCTCCCATCGGCAGTGCATACATCGCCAGCTCCCTCGGCGAGTACCGGTGCTGTCTGACCTCACTGCTGCTCCGTCCCAACTGAACTGAACTCCGACACACGACGACCCTGAAATACTAGAGGTCGCTCCAAAGATAGTACCACAGTGCTCGATAAACACCGCTGCTGCCACTCACGGACAGACAAAGCGAGCAAACGTAGTGGTGCCAGTGAACGCACTAGGAAAACGAGAGGTCACAATCCGAATACACGACGCCAACCTGTCAGCGGCACAAACGCGAGCCGGAGCACGGCTCAGCTTCAGCAAAATTAAAACACGTTATTTGGATTTTTCGATCAAGAATAACAGTTTGACAGTGTAAAGTAGTGCTAGATGGCGAAATTCTCGGGAAGAAGGGTGCAGACCATAGGGAAATACGGGTAATACACTGAGGTGACAAAAGTCATGGGACAGCAATATGCACATAAAAATACGGCGGTAGTGTCGCGTACATAAGGTATAAAAGGGCAGTCCATTTGTAGAACTGGCATTTTCGATTCATGTCAAAAGTTTTCCAACGTGATAACGGCGTCTCGACGGGAATAAACAGATTCTGAACACGGAATAATTGCTGGAGCTACACGCATAGGACATTCCATGTCGGAAATCCTTGGGGAATTCTGTATTCGAATTTTTCTGTTTCTTTCGGTACGTCTGATGATGGTTGCCAGTCAGCCGAAACCTTTAACTATCTACCATGCATGGGGATCATTAGAATGAAGAAGGTACTAACGATAGGACACGTGTTAAGAAATCAGGGAATAGCTTTCATTGTAGAAGAATGTAGAAGTTAAAACCTGTGGAGACAGAGATTGGAATATACCTCAATAATGAACTGGACATATCGAGTGAGTGCTACCCTGAATTGAAGAGCTTGACGCAACAGAGATATTCGTGGTTGGCTGCGTCAAACCAGTCAGATGACCAAAAAATGTAGTACATTTCTTCGTCTCATCGTATCTGACTGCTTCGCAGAGGACCCAGGTTAAGTTCCTGACACTGCCAGGAATATTTCCTTAGTGGAAGCAATGAAACGCGATGTACTCTCAGCTCGGTGATGCTGTCTGAGGAGGTACTTCAGTTGGAAGTAATGATCCAACGCCCGAGAAGCTGACAAAGGACTCGAGGACAGTGTTCTGATCTCATGCCGTCTGTACCGTCATACGAACGACTCCACTGGCTGATAATGAACGGGGATATGAATGGACCATCAGGGTCAGTTCACCAATCGATCAAATAGTAATGGCACACAGTATGATTTTTTTTTTTTTTTTTTTTTTGGTCATCAGTCTACTGACTGGTTTGATGCGGCCCGCCACGAATTCCTTTCCTGTGCTAACCTCTTGTTCTCAGAGTAGCACTTGCAACCTACGTCCTCAATTATTTGCTTGACGTATTCCAATCTCTGTCTTCCTCTACAGTTTTTGCCCTCTACAGCTCCCTCTAGTACCATGGAAGTCATTCCCTCATGTCTTAGCAGATGTCCTATCATCCTGTCTCTTCTCCTTATCAGTGTTTTCCACATATTCCTTTCCTCTCCGTTTCTGCGTAGAACCTCCTCATTCCTTACGTTATCAGTCCACCTAATTTTCAACATTCGTCTATAGCACCATATCTCAAATGCTTCGATTCTCTTCTGTTCCGGTTTTCCCACAGTCCATGTTTCACTACCATACAATGCTGTACTCCAGACGCACATCCTCAGAAATTTCTTCCTCAAATTACGGCCGGTATTTGATATTAGTTGACTTCTCTTGGCCAGAAATGCCGTTTTTGCCATAGCGAGTCTGCTTTTGATGTTCTCCTTGCTCCGTCCGTCATTGGTTATTTTACTGCCTAGGTAGCAGAATTCCTTAACTTCATTGACTTCGTGACCATCAATCCTGATGTTAAGTTTCTCGCAGTTCTCATTTCTACTACTTCTCATTACCTTCATCTTTCTCCGATTTACTCTCAAACCATACTGTGTACTCATTAGACTGTTCATTCTAACCTTTCTTTTACTTCCATCATTGCTTCCTCGATGTACAGATTAAAGAGTATGGGCGAAAGGCTACAGCCTTGTCTTACATCCTTCTTAATACGAGCACCTCGTTCTTGATCGTCCACCCTTATTATTCCCTCTTGGTTGTTGTACATACTGTATATGACCCGTCTCTCCCTATAGCTTACCCCTACTTTTTTCAGAATCTAGAACAGCTTGCACTATTTTATATTGTCGAACGCTTTTTCCAGGTCGACAAATCCTATGAAAGTGTCTCGATTTTTCATTAGCATTGCTTCCATTATTAGCCGTAACGTCAGAATTGCCTCTCTCGTCCCTTTACTTTTCCTAAAGCCAACTGATCGTCACCTAGCGCATTCTCAATTTTCTTTTCCATTCTTCTGTATATTATTCTTGCAAGCAGCTTCGATGCATGAGCTGTTAAGCTGATTGTGCGATAATTCTCGCACTTGTCAGCTCTTGCCGTCTTCGGAATTGTGTGGATGATGCTTTTCCGAAAGTCAGATGGTATGTCGCCAGACTCATATATTCTACACACCAACGTGAATAGTCGTTTTGTTGCCACTTCCCCCAATGATTTTAGAAATTATGATGGAATGTTATCTATCCCTTCTGCCTTATTTGACCGTAAGTCCTCCAAAGCTCTTTTAAATTCCGATTCTAATACTGGATCCCCTATCTCTTCTAAATCGACTCCTGTTTCTTCTTCTATCACATCAGACAAATCTTCACCCTCATAGAGGCTTTCAATGTATTCTTTCCACCTATCTGCTCTCTCCTCTGCATTTAACAGTGGAATTCCCGTTGCACTCTTAATGTTACCACCGTTGCTTTTAATGACACCAAAGGTTGTTTTGACTTTCCTGTATGCTGAGTCTGTCCTTCCGACAATCATATCTTTTTCGATGTCTTCACATTTTTCCTGCAGCCATTTCGTCTTAGCTTCCTTGCACTTCCTATTTATTTCATTCCTCAGCGACTTGTATTTCTGTATTCCTGATTTTCCCGGAACATGTTTGTACTTCCTCCTCTCATCAATCAACTGAAGTATTTCTTCTGTTACCCATGGTTTCTTCGCAGCTACCTTCTTTGTACCTATGTTTTCCTTCCCAACTTCTGTGATGGCCCTTTTTAGAGATGTCCATTCTTCTTCAACTGTACTGCTTACTGTGCTATTCCTTATTGCTGTATCTATAGCGTTAGAGAACTTCAAACGTATCTCGTCATTCCTTAGTACTTCTGTATCCCACTTCTTTGCGTATTGATTCTTCCTGACTAATGTCTTGAACTTCAGCCTACTCTTCATCACTACTGTATTGTGATCTGAGTCTATATCTGCTCCTGGGTACGCCTTACAGTCCAGTATCTGATTTCGGAATCTCTGTCTGACCATGATGTAATATAATTTAAATCTTCCCGTATCTCCCGGCCTTTTCCAAGTATACCTCCTCCTCTTGTGATTCTTGAACAGGGTATTCGCTATTACTAGCTGAAACTTGTTGCAGAACTCAATTAGTCTTTCTCCTCTTTCATTCCTTGTCCCAAGCCCAAATTCTCCTGTAGCCTTTTCTTCTACTCCTTCCCCTACAACTGCATTCCAGTCGCCCACGACTATTAGATTTTCGTCCCCCTTTACATACTGCATTACCGTTTCAATATCCTCATACACTTTCTCTATCTGTTCATCTTCAGCTTGCGACGTCGGCATGTATACCTGAACTATCGTTGTCGGTGTTGGTCTGCTGTCGATTCTGATTAGAACAACCCGGTCACTGAACTGTTCACAGTAACACACCCTCTGCCCTACCTTCCTATTCATAACGAATCCTACATCTGTTATACCATTTTCTGCTGCTGTTGATATTACCCGATACTCATCTGACCAGAAATCCTTGTCTTCTTTCCACTTCACTTCACTGACTCCTACTATATCTAGATTGAGCCTTTGCATTTCCCTTTTCAGATTTTCTAGTTTCCCTACCACATTCAAGCTTCTGACATTCCACGCCCCGACTCTTAGAACGTTATCCTTTCGTTGATTAATCAATCTTTTTCTCATGGTAACCTTCCCCTTGGCAGTCCCCTCCTGGAGATCCGAATGGGGGACTATTCCGGAATCTTTTTCCAATGGAGAGATCATCATGACACTTCTTCAATTACAGGCCACATGTCCTGTGGATACACGTTACGTGTCTTTAATGCAGTGGTTTCCATTGCCTTCTGCATCCTCATGTCGTTGATCATTGCTGATTCTTCCGCGTTTAGGGGCAATTTCCCACCCCTAGGACAAGAGAGTGCCCTGAACCTCTATCCGCTCCTCCGCCCTCTTTGACAAGGCCGTTGGCAGAATGAGGCTGACTTCTTATGCCGGAAGTCTTCGGCCGCCAATGCTGATTATTTATCAAAATTTAGGCAGTGGCGGGGATCGAACCCGGGCCCGAAGACGTTTTGATTATGAATCAAAGACGCTACCCCTAGACCATTGGTACAGTATAATAGGAAATATAATAACGATATCAGTAAATGAATTTTAGCTGCTTAGTGAGTACAATAAATGGTGACAACAGAGGCCACTCAAAGACAAAAAAAAAATCTGCACACCACGAAGGAGTTATGCGAAAGGGACGGAAATCGTTCAGATGTCGTGTACATATACACAAAAACAAACGATGTCAGAAAAATTGGATCATTTATTCAAGAGAAAGAGCTTCAGAAACTGAGCAAGTCAATAACGCGTTGTCCCAACTCTCGCCTTTATGCAAGCAGTTATTCGGCCCAGTACTGCCTGATAGGGTAATTGGATGTCCTCCTGAGGGATAGTGTACCAAGTTTTGTCCAGTTGAAGCAGTAGACAGTCAAAATGATGAGCTGGTTGGAGGATACTCCATTCTCAGATACGAAGGGTGAGGGAAGTACATCTGACAACCTTGCTGTCCAAGGTGTGATCTGGCAACCACGGAGAAGAGCAGTAGAAAATATCGCTGTGTCCAGGCGGCTATTATCTTGCTGAAATGTGAGCCCAGGATAGCTTTCCCCGAAGGGCAACAGCACGGGGGTAAATTATCGTTGACGTGCCACGTTGCTGGAAGGTGCCGCAAATGACAACCAAAGCGGTCCTGATACGAAAAGAAATGCCTTCTCAGACCATCATTCCTGGTTGTCGAGTTCTATATGCTTTCAATCCCGGCAATAGATGCATATGTATAACCTTCTGTTGTATTTTTGATCTCTAACCTACGCTAATATCGGTATGTCATCTATGAATGTAACTGTTTTTTGTTCAGATTCACGCTAACTTTGAATTACCATTCCAGATCCTTATCTGCGTTCGCCAATGAATTCATTTACTGATTTCAGTTATTGTTAAATTCGTTTCTTGTGCGATTTGGTTACTTGAGAATAATGAACTGAGTTAAATGTAATCATTGTTTGATTTCATAGTCAGATGCATTTCTTAATCAACTTGTGTAAAATATTGCAAGGCCAGCTTATTTACTTAGTCAAAGTATCCAACTGAAGAACCTCAATCCAGTCAGTATGTAAAAAATGCAAAAATGTGCACACTTGCAAACTGGAGACTCTGCTCACGATGCGTTAGCTTGCGAATATCTGATGCCGCAGTTAGATCTCCATGGAAATACATTTTTTTAATTAATACTCATTACCGAAATTGGAGAGGGATTTGCATATTTTGTTTCAATTATCATTATATTAACTAAATGAATCTATTATTAAGTTGCCTGTGTAGAACCACCACATGCATCTCATTCCAGCAAGAAGAGGGAGTTAGTACACGTGATTGTTTGTCCCACCAAAGATCAATGGCCACTATTTGGAGGGAATTATAATAGTTCCTGTTTTCTATCAACCTTTTTGTGATAGGAGAAACGTTAACTGTAGTTTGTACACAGAATTATAGCATTTTTCAGGGTTAGCAGATTTTATTCAAACATTAGAATTTCTGAAATAAGTGAGTGCTGTTATGGCATGTCACAATTCACAAGAGCATGAGCTTGGCGTTTAGCAAGAATGAGTGAATAAGAAAAAGAAGTTTCGTTTTATTCAGGAATTTTCATGAGGGACTCAGATGTTTAAGCACAGCTAGAACTTGTGTAATATGTAGATTTCAGTGAACTGTAGGATGAAACATTGCAAAATGAAATGAATCTAGAGAGAGAAGAAAGTCAGGTACAGAAAGCAAGGAAATTTCAGAGCCTAAGTTTAGGAGAGAACACAGTGTAGAAAGCTGTACAAGCAACAGAGACATCTGGACTAATAGCCACAAAAACGCAGAACAGAGAGACGTAACTCATAAGCCCACACCTCAACTACTGTTAGCATTCGATCTGCGAAGTTTATTTGAACGAGTCAAGAAAAGTGAAGAATTATTCAAGAAAAATGAAAAAATAAATGAAGAACTATTCAATAAAATCGAAGAGAAGATGTAACACACAATTCAAAGAAAATAGGAAGCAGTCTGAGAATCTAAATAAAATGTTATGAAACAGATGGGGGCAGTTAATAACAAAATCAGTGAACATGTAAAGAAATTCCAGCAACAACGTATTAGATAAAAAGATTGATCAGTTTATCAAAGTAAAGGAACAATTTATGAAGAAATCAGATAAGAAGGCATGAGACTTTGACATGAGATAGATATGTTGATGCAGTGGACAAAACGAACTATGGACCTTTTAAGGTAGGGCACTGACACCAACGCACAGGACATCAACTCACAGAAAAAACCTTGGGCAAAGTCACAGAGCTAGTCGAAGTCTTAACCATCACCATCATGCAGTTATCAACACTCAATGGAACAACATCTGATAGGAATGTGCCAGTAAAGCAGTGCAAACAAGAAGAAATTAGGGACTTAGTTCATTTCGAGGAGACACAGGCCTGCTTCAACCGAAGGAACAGAGAAATATCAGATGCGCTAATGAAAGGAAAAGGGAGCAGCAGAAACTCGAGCAGTAATGAAGGAGAAAACGAAATCAGCCAAGCAGAGAAAAATTAAGGAGGAGTTAACGTAACCAAGAAACAAGCTATGTCCCATTGGGGGTGCCATGACATTCACTACCTCCAGTAATCTCAACTACTAAAGTTGGAACCTTATTAAGCCATGTAGTTGAGAAAGAGCTTAGAAAAAAGTTTGTCTCTACAGAAACATTCGCTGTTTCAGGTTGCATGGAATAGCGTACACTCATTGATCTTGTTTGACCTATTCTGAGAAGCATTACCAAGACCACTTTTTTTAAAGATATATTTTGTCTGCACACATTTCAGAGAAGAATCCTTCGTGAGAATGAGTGTGATTCCAGGAAAGTGGAAGACATACGAAGAGTTCCAAGGCACATTCCTCAATGAATACAGGTCTAGAGTGAAGTAGTATACAGTCAAATTGGGAAAACTACTGATGAAAAATTATGTGGGATGTAGTTGGTAGGACCCAATATTTCAAGGAGATGGTTGATGGGAAACAGTTTTTAAATCTACTGTGCGAAACAGCATAATTAATTCGAATTTGTCTAATGAAGCTGCTGCATCAGATAGAATGGAAAATCATAATAGCAGGAAGAAACATACAAAATGTATGAATATCATACAGGAATTACGATATAATCGAAGTGCAGAAGCAGTGGATCCTACACGCTCAATACAGACACACTTACCATCAGAAAACCAGCAACAAAATAATCAAAACTGGAGATAGAGGCACCCACCACAAAGATATAGAAATGATTGGGGTAGGCAGAATTATCATAAACAATGGACACCACAGCACTGTACAGATGATACACGAAGCAGTTGGAGACTAAACGTTCAGTGAGAAGAGAGTCGAAATAGTGGATGCACATGGGACCTTACTCAAGATATAATCAGAGGAATGAGGGAACGATATAACAAACCGATTAGCATTGGAGGCTCTGACTTCACCATTAGTAATAATAAGTCTACGAGAACCCTTATTAGTAAACTGCGACAAATTAAAAGAAACACCATCAGCAGGAATTGAGAAATTTTCAGCAGAACAGAGGACATTCCTCATCCAATACTAAATGTGTGAACATGTGTGACAATGTAGTGTATACTTGATTCTGGAAACAAAATGTCGATAATAGACGAGGAGGTCTATGAGTCTGAGAAAAAAAGTAACCTCTGTTTAAAATGCAGCTATGAAGATACAAGATGCTGTGGATGGGAAATGTGCAAATGTCAAGTACCAAGTGAGAGCAGATTTTGAGTGCCAGTCACATGTACTTAGTGCAAATTACAAAGAATTTAACTGTAAAAGCAATATTAGGACTTTTCTAAAGTATTGTCGTATCATGCTGTACTTGAAGAAAAGATCTGCAATGGAGAGTTTGAAAGATGAACAGATCAAGTTAAAATTCCAACACAATTCCAAAGCTTCGGTAGAAGGAAGATATGACTCGCTAGTCCTGGTTGTCACTAAAAAAGGAGAATGACGTTAGGGGACAAAGATAAACAATAGATGAAGTAAGGCATGAACTACGAAAAGAGTGTGACAAGGCTCAAGTAGATGCTTTTCTGGGAGATTTTATTCCTGCTTCGATCACAGAGAGTGAAGAAATAAATTAAAAAGAGAATGAAGAAGATAACAAAGAATGGGAAGTTATGTGGATGAGCGAAACAGAGGAAGAGGAGACAGAAAATGTAGGATTCAATGCAGTAGAAGAGAACTGTCCAACACTAGATATTTTTGACTTGAAAGGATTCGTAGATGCACTTTTAAAACGTACCAGAAAAGGGAGAGGAAAAGAGCGAGGATGAGGATGATTGAAACGCTGGTAAATGTTCAAAAGTGCTAATGATAGGAGCAGAGAAGGAGGAGAAAAGCGCTGAAGAGAAAATAGATTGTGACAGCAAAGACAATCTGCGAGGTAACCTACTTAATGAAGATAATTATACAAAAGATACATTCTTGAAATTTCAGTATCTGCAGAAAACACGGGGCACTCAAAGGAAAATGTCATTACATAACCAATAAATTAGTGGATTGTGAGAGATATTAGGAACAGAAAAATAACGAACTAGTGGAAGATAATTGAAAATTGTAATGTTCGATTGTGATACTATAGGAATAGTGATAGGAACAAAGATATGTTTGTGTGTTGTAAGGTGTAATATCAATTTCTATATTATTATGCTGTTTGATGTCACACCAGTCACACGTTGGAGGAAGGAGTGAGAGAATTGCACATGAACCAAGACAGAGAACACAAGGAATGTGTAAACTGATGCGTCACTAACCAGCAGAGATTTCGTCTGACCCATTCCCTGTGGCACGAAAAAATCAGTTCAGTAGGTCGCTCACCTGTGGCAGATGCTTTGGTACTAGTCACTGTCAGTGCACCCACAAAAGCCATCATAGCGCGTTTGATGTCATCTTGACTCGTCCACCTGAGCCCTTATGTAAGCTGAGGACTGGAGGGAATTTCTGAGAACCTGCTGTCGCCTTCCCATGAGCGGAAGCATCAACAACCAAAGAGACATGCTCTGCATGACCTGTTAAACATTCCAAAGAAATGATGTCATGTGAGGTCTACATGTACATTCTGTTGACGAATCACTACCTATTGCCCATGTGATGAATGTACTTGCTTTATACTTAATGAATACTGAGACAATTGTAAACACATTCACGATTCTGAAGGTACTTTTCATAAAGAACACAGATTTTGGACTATGTTGCAGAACCGTGTGGAGAGAAAGTAACATTTTTTGAATGATAAAAAGGTCACCTGCCACATTTCAACCATAAGCGATGATCATACAAGATGTTAATCGAATGAAAAGACCCTAAACCACTTAATTTTGGTGAAGACGGAGGATTCGTTATGTGACATTGTTATTGCACAAATCTGTTAAATAAACACAAATAGCTGTAACCATATCAACAAATTCAGTTTTGATCGTAGGTTATGGTCACCAATACCATTAACATTTTAACTAATGAATTCATAAATGTATGCAACAGAAATAATAGGGAGAAATTTTATGATGAGAACAGTCTTGCATTTCTACCAGATCACCTTCCCCTTAAGCCAGGGTTAATGTGTAATGACTAATTGTACCCATAAGTGAACTTAGAACTCTGAAACTAATTCTGTACCTCTTGTACCTGACCACTGACTGTAGGAAAATTATCTGACAAACTACTTAAATGCCACAAACCAATGACAATCTTTCATGTGGATTTTCTTTCGAGGCAATTTAAAGATCGATTAATAAAATTAAAATATCTCTAATTTGTGTAACAGAAACCGACATATAGGTGTCAGTCATGAACAGTAACAACCACTGACACGTTATGTTTGTACAGTTCGAAAGTCTCATTGTCTGATTATCTGGTGATAAACTTACAGATTTGAATGTGTAATGTGAAAAAATAGTTTTAACTTGTTTAAACTAAAACGTTATATGGAGAATACACATATGCTTTAATACTTGCCTATTCCAATTTTGTATGACTATTTACAGATATGTACACAATTTTGGTACACAATTGCTTGAAGTACTAATTCTATGGATAAAGTTGAGATTGGTGCTTATATAGCTATTTGTTTTTGTATTATGTATTCAATTGTGTACATATGTAAGTATGTCCTGTGTTATATTTATCATGTCTTAATATATATAGGTGTATAAAGGATGAATGAGTTAATTTTTGAAAATTGTTTTGAAGTGAGAATGAATGTTAATCAATGTCTTAAAAGGGAATCAGACAGTATGACTCAATCTTAGTCATCAGTTAATGAATGTGTAAGAAAAAATAATAATACAGTTCTTCTTCCTGTAAAAAGGTGAATGACATGTGAATGAAGGTTAAAACAACTTTGTGCTAGGGAGGAACAGTGTGTGTGTGTGTGTGTGTGTGTGTGTGTGTGTGTGTGTGTGTGTGTACATGTGTGCATGCCAGATGCACAAGTATATCCTTTTGCTGTATTTACGATCTCTATGTAATATGTAATCATGGTATGTAATGTCTAGAAGTAAATGTTTTTTTGATGCACATTAACTTTCAATTGCCATTTCTAGATCCTTCATCTATGTTTTCCAAGGCATTGATTTATTGATTTTAGTTATTGTTAAATTTTTTGTGACTTGTTTCCTTGAGAATCATTAATTACGTTCATTGTGATTATTGTTTGTCTTAGTAACCAAATACATTACTTAAGATTAATTTGATTAGTGTTAATTTAATTGTATGACATATTGCAAATTCATTTATTTAATTGCAGTATCCAATTAAAAAACCCCACCCAAACGAGAGCAAACGACTTACGTTCAATTTGTGTGCCGTGTTCTGTGGATCTAACTTAATTCTGTAAAATATCATTTGAATTTAATAGTTCTTTATCTATTTTAGGCCTAAAAACAATAGTACGTACATTCTCTTTGTTTCGAACACTCACCTAAAAATTACATTTCTAGTGAAACTGGATTTCTACAGGAAGGCTTTTTAGTGCTCTTTTTTGTCATTTTGACAGCATTTCATGAAGAAATTTGCTTATTTTCAATATAATTTGTCTTGGGTTTCGTTTGTGTATATCACTGTACTTACATTTTCAGTCTTCTTATGCATTACTGGTGGATATCTCTTTCTGTTGCTATTGTGGATACTGTTTTCCACACCTTTAATTTTATATTTCCCTCTCACTTTTCTTTAACAAAAAGTGATTTGAGCAAACAGTAGGTCTCCATACTCATTGCCAGGCGCTGTGTTACTGTCATCTATCACTTTTTCAACATTTTGCTTCTGTTTAGTACAGCGTTAAATTTTGAATTCTGACAACTATTGTCTGCTTGGAGAAATCTTTTGTATGTGTGTGTGTGTGTGTGTGTGTGTGTGTGTGTGTGTGTGTGTCTGTGTGTGTGTGTGTGTGTGTGTGTGTGTGTGTGTGTGTGTGTGTATCTGTGTGTGTTTTATGTGTCACGTGTCTTTCCATAATTAACTAAGTGTTGCAAACAGTGTTTCGTTGCACAGTGTTGTATTGTCGTTGTAGACACATTGTACCACTGTTTTTTGTATGTGGGAGTCAGGAGGGCCGACTTATGAAAATATTTGGGGAGGGGCCATACTTGCGGTCTTGCCCTGGGAAATTTTAGATAAAAAATACTGAGTTTTTATGTTTTAGAAGCCCGAAAACTGGACCTTCAGCAACTTGAGACTCTGGGAAACTCGACAAGCCTGACCCATTTTTTGGCTTTGAAGAAAGAAACAAACCATAAACACACACGGTATCTTCGTAAAAAGGTAATGTAATTTACAGTAATAATCATTCTTACAGACTACTACAGAGCAGTAAGTATATAACACTGAAAAGACTGAAATTATATTTAAATTAATCCTAAACTATCATTAAAAGAATAAAATATTAAATATTGCTGTCGCACAGTAATAGCACTTTGATTAATAAGTGAAATAGCTAATTTAAGCTTACTTTGAATAAGGCTCAGGATTCATTAAATAAAAACAAGATCTTAGAGCTATTGCTTTAATACAATTAATAAAGTTAATACAGTATACCTAATACTCTCAGTCAGAAAGTATGTAAATAGCGGATTTTAATTGGGTCTTATACCCTAAAAATATTTACATACTTTAAAATAACTAATACAGTACTATAGCAATGTAGCAATACAGTTTTAAACAAGTACTAATATTTCGAAATTGAAAATTTAACACTATGTATGTATTTAATTTTCTATTTTATACAGATTTTTATATTGCTCTCAATGTCATTATTAGGGCTACAGTGTCTTTAGAAAGGCGCAAATGTCGACTGTCTGACTGGATTACTGAATATGAAGTCATTCATGACTGGTCAGATATTCAGTTCATCCAAAACATCACGGTGGGCATGAAGGACAGCCAAGTTGTTCAATCGCTTCTGTCCCATTGTTGATTGAGGACATAACTTCATACGTCTAAGGGACTAAATGACCATTCTACTCTCGCTGTCGGGATTGGAACTACTTGGAGGAGCTTGATGCACTTCACTACTTCACATAATATTTCTACAACTGTAGACTCTTGTATAATGTACTTTCTTATATAACACATGATTTTTAAGACTAGCTGTTTTTTATAAGCGATATCGGCTAATATAATCAAGTGTAAGTGCAGTCTCTCAATGTCTAGGTCATTGTTTCACCTTTGTTTACTAAAAGCAAGCACACTTGTTCAGCTGCAATGACCTGTGTGAGTCCAGTTGAAGCAAACCGGTCAGTAATGCAAGATTGTACCATTTCACAAACAATAATGTAAATAGCTTTGTAGTATTCCTTTGGGGATTTGGAAGTGTGTGGTGAGCTGGCTTCGTTTTTTTCATGCTTCTTTGGTATACGTCATTTCCGAGGAAGGGAAGGATCATCAAGTTGTAAAGGTTTTTCTTTTAAACACCATTTCCAAAAGTGTTCAAAACTATCCATTCAATATGCAAATAAAGCCATCATATATTTTTTTCCAGATCAGCAACACTTAGATGAGGGCACTGAATTTTTTCATTGACATCCTCTACTGGGTTTATTGCATGGCAAAAAAGACATAAAAAGAAAGTATTGAATTGTAACATTGACTCAAGGTAGTCTGCACATTTGTAACCTGCCTCTGTTTTGTTTTCTACAGAAAATGAAATAGCTCTAGGAGTTCTTCAAAGTTTTTCAATATTCCCAGTAAACTAGAAGCTCACATAGTCCATCGAGTCTGACAAAGGGGTCGTAGACTATCTTGGTCGTTGGCATTCTCACAGAGTATGCTTCTTAAAAGTCCCATCCTTTTGTTGGATTCCCTTACGGTGTTTATTAAGTCATTCGTTAAAGCCATAATATCCCTTATAGACATTAGATGGAGGAGACTGTCTACAGCTGCCAAGTCTAAACTGTGAGCAGTGCAGTGCACATAACCTGCTTTTGGTTGTACGAGTATGTCCAAAACTAACTTTTTTGATTCTTTGAACTTTCCTCCCATATTCGAGGCGTCGTAATATCACTGTCCTCTTAAGTTATCCATTGACAAATCAAGACGAGCAAAAACGCCGGCATAGTCCTTGTCAGCATAGAAATTGCACGGCAGTAAAAATTGTCTCAAGAGCTAAATGGCCTTTCTTCATATCACTACCTAACTGTTCATTCAATTGGGAGGCAACACTTCAGTTAGTGATAGAATTGTTTGAGAATATCTTCTTTACTCGTAAACGTATTTTCATGAAGATGGAATTTTTCCAAGGCCTTTTTTCAGTTAGAAAACCCTATGGAAGTAAATGCATTTTTTTGAAGAAAATTGTAGTAGATTCTTACCTCTTTGCAGGTTTTGCAAAATACTTTTTTGGTAGATGCTTCATATACTAGCCATGTATATTTGATCAACCAAGGCTTCTGAAATTATCTTTCCTTACCAGATTGTCCAGGTTTCGGCTGTGAATGGGTCTTGCCTGAAGACGACGAAACATTGACGACACAATAATTGTTGGAGGTCGACTTGCAGTATCATCAACTTCCAATGGCGCCCTTTTGGTAACAAATTTATCCATTGCAAACTTAAGTCACAACACACTAAGAGATTAAAGTAAACGAATAAAATGTAGTCATATAAAATAGTCCACTAGACACTAAAATCAGAACACTAAACACAATGCAGCATGCACTGAACGAAACCATACACACTGAATGACTGTGACAGCAGGGTGAGCTTTATACAGCCGTGGAATCGTAATGTCTCGAAGCGTCAAGGCGACGTGAGGTGGAGGGTTTTCCAGAGACTTCTGCTCCAGTCCATTTGATGACACCGTGGCAACAGCACTGGCCCGACGGCGCCAGACTTTACCCAAAGGTTCGCGCACCGGGACAAATTCAAAGTGTGGCCGCTGCCCCGTAACACTATCATAATTCACAACACTCGTTTTCAGTAAACCTGCTTACTACCATAATAATTATTTATTTTAAGTCATTACTGAATGTATTTTAAAAGGTGAATATTGCTAACCTAGGAAAATAAAAAAAAATTCCAACTTAATTTTGTGATATTACAAAGCATGATATATCTAATAATTTTCTTAAATTATTGGGGGCCTCCGACCCCCTCCCCCACCCAAACGAACTTTTTTGGGGCTCAGGCCCCGTCAGCCCCCATAGAGTCGGCGCCTGTGGTGGTACTGCAAAGCTGGCCTGTATAAACTCGTTATCAATGTAAATGTAATTTTCAAGTGAGCAGGGGAATCAAAATTACATAATGCGTATCTCAGAGTTCTTACGACCAGACAAACGTCCATGAATTTTGTACAATACTTGACATAAATAAATTTGGGCCAAAAAAATGACGCATAAATAGGCATCGAAACGTGCATAGGATGCTGTCCTTAATCTGCTGTTCTCCTGACTATTTTTTATTGATGGTAGTATTAAAAATTCGATGTGCTTACTTGGCTTCTCCCTTGTTAAGTTATAGCAGTAGATTTTATTATGAAGCACACATAAAGAAAAAACTGTCAAGGTGAAATATGGTTTACTTTTACTGTGCACTAATCGTTGTTAATTTACTTCTCTGATAGGAATTAATCAGAGATAAAAAATTTCTTTCATTATATGGTTCTATAGTCTTGGGCCTAACAAACTAAAATATACATTCATTATATTTTAATTTTTTGTAGCAAAAATACTTCCAGCGCTTGCTTTCTACAGCCACCAGACATGCTAGGCTAGTAGTTAATATTGGCCAATTATATAACAATTTACTTTCAGTTAACGTAACTTTTAGGACCTCAAAAATTCAGAAAGCAAACGTCATTATCATTTCAATGCTGTTCACTGCCCATATTCTTTATCTGTTCATAATTTCAGTCTCTTAAGCTATCTTCAAAAATTAATCTGGCTGCTTCTTTAATTAACTGATTTATGAGACTTTGGAAAAAATAGTGATCTTTACGATCTATACCAGACCATATGGGGAATTCACTTTTCAGAATATATCGGGCAACACAGAATTTTAGTGATACTGATATGTTGTTTCAGCTTCCAATTCACAATTACGTATCACATAGGATCGATTAGTGCTAACAGACAAGGTTTTCACATAACAGATCTGAGCGAGACACCATTGTCTCTGTTACTTAGAGATTAATACAAACAAACGAATTCCAATCTGGAGTATTCTTACTCGTTTACACTCGTAGGGCTATATTGTATTCCTTTTTTAGAACTAATACTTACATATTTCGGTTAAACTAATTAAAGTTTATCTTTTATTAGAGTTACAGCTTAACGCCGTCAAAGCTTGGCTACTTAGCCCCCAGGACTGGGGGCAGTGAATGATTGCATCACTCACCTCAGTTCCAAACGCGCCACAGCAGCATCATATTTTCAAAGGTCGGTTTCTCATTTGTACTTAAATATCACATTTAACAGAGACTTGAGCCTACTGACGATTGCTCACTACAAAATTCCAATTATTTTTAGGTTTTAAATATTCGATTATAGTACTGTGTGACCTTAACAAATGCTCCTTATATATTCCAAGCATTTTCAATTCCAGTTATTATTAAGTCTTAAATATTCCATTCTAATACTGTGAGCTTAACAAATGTTCATTAAATATTCCAAGCATTTCAGCTAATTTTACAGAATTTTTCAGTTTCTCATATCTTGGTTTACAATTTTCTTTATTGGCTTTGTCTTGATCTTTCTCTGGTCAGCTGGAGACATCATCTGGAGCACTGAGGCTGCAGATGCACGAACCTGTTTGGACTGTGGCTTCCGGTTTAAGAACTGAGCCCAATGGGATAATTTTATCGAGGTCTTCTTCCCACAGGCAGCAAACTGTTGTCGGCAGCCGATCTTGGGCAGCTTTCAGCACACCAGTAACGTGAACATGAAATATTGGTACACGTTATGAGACTATTGTCAATACTAATAACGCCTGGAAACACTAAAGTTATGTATTTAGTTTCTGTTATCTATTTACACGGTACCAGTTTACACAATTTCTGTTCACACAGTATCTCACATTTCGTCGTATCATGTATGCAGTCCATATACTGCTTTCCTTTTTTTGGTAAACACAAGTCTCACACATTTTTCTAAACGTTGATTATAGTTCCTTCACTTTATGTCGCCGATATTCGTTCTGTTTGTATTGTGCGCAACCGTGAGTTAAAAAACTCGCACATTGTTGTGACAGCTGTAAACAACAGTTTCTTTCACAATATATTTTTCGGTGCATATGAGCTAGTTCTGTCATAGTTTCAAAGCAGTTAATTACACTCATTTAAAGTTACCAGATTCTTTACACCGAAACTCAAGTACACATAAGTAATGACAAGTTAACTAGTTTAATTTCGAGCTTAGCAGGCGCTGGTATTCGCCGTTAGCCTTTATAAGAACACATACTGCGAGCAGGAGCACTAATCTTAACACACACACACATACACACACACACACACACACACACACACACACACACACACACATATATATATAAGCATTAAAACCTTAACTAAGGCCTGTTAACTCAAATTCTTCTCAAAATTTCACATGGAAACCAGTTTCTCTACAGTTTTTACAGCTCCTGAACATCATAACCACTTAATTACTTTCAAGTACTACACATTATAAAGTCTTTTTCAAGAAACAGATACTTAAATCTAACAACTACTGACACAAAAATACTTTTTGCTTAAAACTACGTCATTACTATTTACTCTATGTACAGGACAAGAAACAAACAACTTTATTGGCAAAGTTTTTTGATGTTCTTAAGAGGAATGGAGCCTATTATTGGCCTCGTTTATGGGTAAGTGAGCAGAGAGCTTCCTTCGTGATGGATATCGTATGGTCCAGAATAGAGAGCTTCCTTCGTGATGGATATCGTATGGTCCAGAATAGAGAGCTTGCCACTTCTTATTTTGCTTTTCTTAAGAGTGAAGCTTTTGGACGGGTTTTCAGAAGAATTTTCTCCCCTATTAGCTACTGTCTGGGTTATCCAAGTTTTTTATCATATTACAGTTTTCTCTTATTGTCGCTGCATCGCAGTTCTTGTACAACGCGGTGCGTCTGTTTGTCCTTGTTGTCAGTTAGGTTCTCGAGGAAGTGGGTGTAACCACTCATTCTCTTCCATCTTATCAAATATAACATCAAACGGCGTATGCTTAGTGAATGAATGAGATTAAATGTAAAAACATTTTCAAATACTGTTACGTAATCAATCCACTATGGCCGTTATTTTGCAGCATAAGATCTTATAAACCGATCAAATTCTATAAAGATCATTTAGCTGGGCCGACTTCAGGATTTAATCTGGATATTTAAACATGCTTAGTGGTATGTTCTCATACAGGCTCTCCATTTGCGTCACGTAAAATATGGCGTATTATCACAAAAAAAAAAAACTGCGTGGGGTTTCCCCAACAAGTAGATACAATCTTGAATGATCCTCCTGCTATTGACCATACAACTTACACACTTAGTAAATAAGTGCTAAAATATATTTAATGCCACCTCTGGCCGATGGAAATACACCAGGAACAGTACAAGATACCAGCTCTAATAGTTTTGTAGGAAAGATAGGATGTAGCTGCATTCCACTACATTTGTTGCTGGATTTAGCCTTTTGACATTTCATGTAAGTTCTTAATGCAGTAGTTACCTCTCCCTTCAAGTTTTGATAACAATACTGCCGAAGTATTTTGGCTATACACTTTTCAGACCCGAAATATCCCCATACATAATTAGTAAACCAAATGAAACTCAAAAGACACTGTGAAGGGATGCAAACTTTCCATGTATTAAATACATCGCTACTCTTGTAGAATACTACATCAGCATACAGTTTGTATCTGCTTGCAACAACTGGATCATTGTCTTGAAGTAAAGTTTGTTTTATTTTACTCCACTGACGATCGTCATCTTGTAAATTTGTCATTTTCCTGCACATGTTTCGGTATTGCTGCCGAAACGGGGACTTTTTAACTAGTAAGACTTTGAAACTAGAAACCGCACTACTACTTCATGTAGTTTAGTTAGAGCTTGTTGTTGTCGTGAAAGAGCATCTGTCACCATATTATCCTTTCCTTTTACAAGGATTATTTCTGAGAGTAAATTTTCAATACCATAGCACATCTGGCAACCCTCACAAGGAGTATTTGACACGACAATAAAAAGCTTACTGATTGGTAGTCACAGTACATTTAAATTCGTTTGACATACACAAACCAGTTAAATTTCTTTAAAGCCCATTTTATGGCAAGTACTTCCAGTTCTGTTACAGTATACCCTCCATCGCAGTCAGACAAAGTCTGGCTGGCAAAACCTACAATTCTGATTTTCTGTTTATCGTCGTTCTTAGTTACTTGAAATAAGCAAGCACCTAATCCTGTTACTGAAGCTTTAGTAGCCAAGGAAAACTTCTCATTCCCATTTGGTTGATGCAAAATACCGAATTCTACTAACGATGTTTTTATTTGTGCGTACGCCTCTGGACATTGTGGCGACCAATGCCATGGGTTATTCTTCCATAATAACCTCAACAAATGATCATTGTTCAGCAACTGATGGGGCATGAATTTACGGAAAAACAAAGTGGGGCCCAGAAACAATTTTAGTTGTTTCTTGTTAGAGGGATGTGGGAAATTCCTGATGGAATGCAACTTCTTCCGATCTGGTTTTATTCCTAATGGTGTTATAATACGTCCAAAAAACTTAATGTGATTCTTACCAAATTTAGATTTCATCAGGTTCGTGGTAACCCCATAAAATATTCTTTCTAGTAATTCAAGATGTTCTCTCCACGTTTCTGTGGCGATTAACAGACCCCCCACTTAGTAACCTTATCTGGCAGCTCTGGTCCCAATACAGTATCTGCCACTGCGACAAAAGCACCTCCACTCACATTTATACCAATGGGATTACTCGAAACTGAAAGTTACTGCCAGAGAAGACGAAGGCTGTATACCTCCAAGATTCTGCATCTGTTTTCACACAAGGATTTTAAATCCACAGAGGTTAAGTATTTCACTCCGTAGAATTTCTGTAATAGATCCTCTAAGGTTTCCCGTGCGTGCGGACAGGTAAAACCATGGAACTTCCTGGCAGATTAAAACTGTGTGGCGAACCGAGACCCGAACTGGGGATCTTTGCCTTTCGCGAGCAAGTGCTCTACCATGTGAGCTACCCAAGCACGACTCACGCTCCGTCGTTACAGGTTTCCTTCCGCCAGTATCTCGTCTCCTACCTTCCGAACTTTACAGAAGCTCTCCTGCGAACGTTTCAGAACTAGCACTCCTGAAAGAAAGCATATTGCAGAGACATGGCTTAGCCACAGCCTGGGGGATGTTTCCACAATGAGATTTTCACTCTTCAGCAGAGTGTGCTCTGATATGAAACTTCATGGCAGATTAAAACTGTGTGCCGAAACGAGACTCGAACTGGGGACCTTTGCCCGCGAAAGGCAACGGTCCGGAGTTCGAGTCTCGGTTCGGCACGCAGTTTTAATCTGCCAGGAAGTTTCCTATCAGCGCACACTCCTCTGCAGTGTGAAAATCTCATTCTGGGAAAATCATTTTGTTACTGTATCAAGAAAATGGCTCTGAGCACTATGGGACTCAACATCTGAGGTCATCAGTCCCCTAGAAGTTAGAACTACTTAAACCTAACTAACCTAAGGACATCACACACATCCATGCCCGAGACAGGATTCGAACCTGCGACCGTAGCAGTCGCGCGGTTCCGGACTGAGCGCCTAGAACCGCTCGGCCACCACGGCCGGCGTTACTGTATCACGTGTCCGTACTTCTCCTCATTCATTCAGGATTATTCACCTTGGCATACCACTGCACACACTAGTGAAGTCCCCAAGGATCCTGCATTCATTGAAGAGCAGTATGTTAACACTGTTCAATAGATCAATTCGGACGTATGCCCTTCTCAACATTGCGTCCAATAAAAGCCTTGGCGCGTTGTAATAGGAGGTAGGATCCAGACAATATGTGCCCAGGATATGCGGCCAAAAATCGTTACGGAATAGGAAGAAGGTTATCGGCCTGATGAAAGATGAAGTGAATGGTTCACAGATTCTTGAATTTAAAGGACTCAGCCCGAAAATGTATGCATACCACGGAAATACAGGTGGCACCTAAAGGCAGTGTAAGGGTGTGCGTCATGTGGCCTCAAAGGCTCTATGGCAGAGGAATACAATAGGTGTCTGCTCAAGAGCACTGACGCCACCCTGCGTATCATGTGCCAGGCAGTCTTCTGTCACGAGAGCATGAGTTGCATACCTCACCGCAGCTTAAAGTCTGGCAGTCGCGTCATGTTGTCAAAGTTTCTTCTATGGGGACAATGTCAGAGCCGTCCTATACTCAAAATATTCACTTGACTGTGACTGAGTGCGTGGATTTGTATTTATTTGTAAACAGTGTCGTATGCGTGATTGTATGCAGAATAGTTGTACTAACCGTTTCTCACATAAGTATTGGTGGTATCCGCTTCCCATGAATTGTATGTAGAGGTAATCCGAAAGAAATGATTAAAGTTTAGATGTTGTTTAGCCCTCTAACCGCAGACGATTTTCCGATTTTTCCATACAGAATCGAGTGAATCAGAACCAAGGCAAAGTGCCTGCAGGAAAAATGCGGATAAATAGAAAAGGATATTATCGTCGGAAGGATTTACTTAGCATACAGAGAAGTCAGAATAACCTTCGGCGTAATAACAAGCAGGAAAGGAAACGTTACGAGTGCAACGTAATTTTCGCTGTAAACGCAGGGATGAGAGCAGACATGTGGAGGAGAATACAGTGGACGCCTCTATGAGGGGAAGGAATGACAGATGCCGCTATAGGTGGAGAAATTGGAAAAGAATTTGAGGAGATACAGGATCTAGTATTAGAGCCTGAACTTGAAACAGCTCTGGAAGACTTAAAATTAAATAACGAAGAAGGGATAGATAATATTCCATCGGAATTTCTTATTTCACTGGGGAGAAATGGCAACCAAATGACAATTCAAGTTTATGTATAGAATCTATGAAACTGGCGAAATACCATCACACTTTCAGAAAAATACCCACACAGCTCCGAAGATAAAAGAGGTAGTAAATACGATAACTACCATGCAGTCACCTTAACAGTTCATACATCCAAGTTGCTGACTACAATAATACACAGAAGAATGAAAAAGAAAACAAACTTTTAGATGGGGATCGGTTTGGCTTTAGGAAAGGTAAAGTCACCGGAGAGGCAGTATTGACGTTGTGCTAGATAGTAGAAGAGAAAATGGAATAAATTAACACAATTTCATAACATTTGTCTCTGGACAAAGTATACGACAGAACAAAATGACTCAAGAATTTCGAAATTCTGAGAAAAATGGAAGTAAGCTGTAGGGAAAGTACGGAAGGCTGAGAAAGATGTGCTGCGATTAAAAGTGTTATGAGCTGGGATGCAACCCTTCGCCCCTACTGTTCAATAAAACAGCGGAGAACTGACGAAAATAGAAGAAAGATTCAAAAGTGGGATTGAAATTCACGGTGAAAGGATATCAATGACGATGTTCGCTTATGAGATTGCAATCTTCAATGGAGGAGAAGAAGAATTACAGGATCTGTTGAACGGAATGAACAGTCTCATGAGTACAGAATATGGATTGAGATTAAAGACGAAAGTAATGAGAAGTAGCAAAATATGAGATTATCGAGAAACGTAACATCAAAATTTGTGATCAAGCAGACGACGTTAAGGAATTCTGTTGTCTTGGAAGCAATACAACCCATGACAAACGAAGCATGGGGGGCATGAAAAAGCAAACTGTCATAGTCATTCGCAAAATATATATTTGGACCACAGCATCGATGGTAGTGAATCACGGACTGTGTGAAATCTGGATCAGAATCGAAGCATTGGGATGTGGTGCTACAGAAAACTGTTGAAAATTACATAGACTGGGTAAGGAATGAAGAGATTCTCCACAGAATCTGCGAAGAATGGAACATCGAAACCGGTGACAAGAAGAAGGGACAGGATGATAGGTCATGTGTTAAGACATCAGGGAATGACTTCCATATGAAGCTGTAGAGCGTAAAAATTGTAGAAAAAGACAGATTGGAATACACACAACAAATACAATGAAGCGCCAAAGAAACTGGTATACGTATGCGTATTCAAGAACAGAGACATGTAAACACGTAGAGTACGGCGCTGCGGTCGGCAACGCCTATATAAGACAACAAGTATCTGGTGCAGTTCATAGATCGGTTGCTGCTGCTACAATGGCTGGTTATCAACATTTAAGTGTGTTTGGACGTGATGTTATAGTCGACCCACAAGCGATAGGGCACAACATCTCCGAGGTAGCAATGAAATGGGGGTTTTCCCATAGGACCATCGATATGGGCTTTCGGATCCCAAGGCCCATTCGTGTACCGTTGATGGCTGCACGACACAAAGCTTTACGCCTCACCTGGGGTCGTCAGCACAGACATTGTACTGTTGATGACTGGGAGTATGTTGCCTGGTCGGGCGAGTCTCGTTTTAAATCGTATCGAAAGGAGGGACGTGTACGGGTATGGAGACAACCTCATAAGTCCATGGATCCTGTATGTCAGAAGGGGACTGTTCAAGCTGATGGAGGCTCTGTAATGGTGTGGGGGCGTGTGCAGTTGGAGTGGTATGGGACCCCTGATGCGTCTAGATATGACTGAGACGTACATATAAATCCCGTCTGATCATCTGCATCCATTCATGTCCACTGTGCATTCCGACGGACTTTGCAATTCCAGCAGGACAATGCGACACTCTACACGTCCAGACTTGCTACAAGTGGCTCCAGGAACACTCTTCTGAGTTCCGCTGGCCACCAAACTCCTCAGACATGAACATTATTGAGCATATCTGGGATGCCTTGCAACCGGCTATCTCCATTCCCTCGTACTCTTACGTATTTATGGACAGGCATGGAGGATTAATGGTGTCAGTTCCCTCCAGCACTACTTCAGACATTAGTCGAGTCCATGCCACGTCGTGTTGCGGCACTTCTGCCTGCTTGCGGAGGCCCTACACGATATTAGGGAGGTGTACCAGTTTCTTTCACTCTTCAGTGTGACTGTGTGATTGAGGACATAGGTTGCAACTGCGACTCTGAGCTGAAAGGAATGGAACAGCAAATCAGTAAATCAGTTCGTGGTAGGCCACATCAAAGTAGTTTGAAGAATGATGACTCCCCCCCCCCCCAAAAAAAAAAATAAAACAAAAGAAGAGATAGGACCTTGGGGTACTCATGACTGCACAAGTTCCTATGTTTTCTCCAGCCCACAGACGGTTCGATGCTACTTGTTTTAGAGTATCCTTCGAACGGAACGAGAATGCTAAATTCAACAGTTTTACTTTCATAGGTAATTTATCGAAATAAACAATATCAAATGTCCACTGGAACACTTTCAGCAGCCGACTTATCTTTTGTTTCTGCAGAACTGACTTCCTGCTGCAACCAGCAGTTCCAGGAGAAGCGAAAGTACCATGAACTGACTCATGGCGCCACCACGATCTTTTAACAAACAAAATTCTGTACCATCGTTTTGTTAGTCGCCTATAAACTTAAATTTTTATTGTCATTTGATTGGTGATTGAGCATTTTTACATAATGTATAACTTTCTTCTATGGGGCTATGTCACACATTTTACATGTTTCTATAATATTCCTTGCTGCTATCGTACCTACTTGATTCTGTATACAGGTGGGATTAATTCACTCTATCTTTCACATTTGCTGCAATTATCCCATAGACGGTGTTCATTTTGCGCTGTGTCATGTTATTATGGTATGTAAATTTTTCGGTTGTTAACTATTTCGCATCAAATGATTTTAAACAAATATTTTAATTTTTGTACTTTATCTTTTTGCACTTCTTAATTACCCGATCATAACTTGCTGTCTGCTTACCTATGTTATAAGCCAATGTAGGGTAATTATTTTGTATGACGCTTCTTGTACTTCGAGTACATGCACAGGGTTCTCCGAAATTCCCGTTACAAACTTCTAGGACTTGTAGAGGAGAGTGAGTAGATACTATTTTCAGTTGGAACCCATGTCCGGAAACGTACCGATTCCGTGCTACAGTCATTTGAAAAGATGTTGATAATGCTACTACTTTTACAGGTAGCATGACCCAGTCTACCACTTGTTTTACAATTCCACTCATTCACCACCTAAGAAATTGCTCGTGTATTCGCTGACGGGGTGCCCAACGGCTTCTTCCAATTTGGGTGTGCAGCGTCTTTTTGGAGCACCACAGTAGCGCTTGCTGACGGTGGAGGTATCCTTTCTCGAAGCCGTTGCGCAATTGTGGCGAAAAGGGTATGCAACGAAGTCGAACGTTGTGGATGTCGAACTTAATAAAGGTGATTAGCAGCTTTGCGATTCAGAAGGACCATATCGGTGCATTCTGCAAACATATACTCAACCATGTTACTCTAACAGAGTCGTGAATTAGGCTCAGAGCACGTCAGAGAGGTAGGACGGACGTCAAATGATATCAGCCAATCCAGTGTAATCCCTTCCCCATCATTTACTCGGAGGCTTCGGATATTGTGGATAACTATAGACGCCTGATGATTCTGAGTTACCACACTTGAGTATTTTTGGAATTACTCAATGAGCCATGGCGGCTTCTGTGAGGGCGCGTGCATGATCCTACTGGAGCCACCTTTGTGCTCGTTTCATCGATTCTGGCCCTCGTCATATCATCCTCGCTTGGTTATACATTCCTTCTGAGCTTTGTGGTAGTGAGTGGTGTGTCAGATACGGAGTTGGACGAGTTTTCCTGAGTACTTGGCGTTTGCAGCGAGTTGGAACAGTTGACCGTTGGGCTATTGGGGCCCGCGTTTACCTGCAGCGTTGACCGTTGCTACCGGTGAATTTAGCGGGCCAATAGCGGCTCTCGTCGCATACACCTGGTTACGAAGTGCATCAGTCAATTGTGGTGTGTCAAATATGCCAAGATGAATTGGACAGCTTGTTAGCAGACAGGATCAGGACGGCAGTATCATCCGCCGCCTACCTATAGTCTTGAAGCTATTGAACTCCTTGTAGACCGTATGGTCCTCCCTTGGGTGAGTTATTGGATTTGGCCTGTAACTTAAGTGGTGTGAGCTGAGCACACACGAATGGGTCATTCTATGTGCGTATTTGCATTGGCACACGCTCTTACTTCGTGTTGAGGAGCCAGTCGTGTTACTGGTGTACATTTTAACCGATCCTCTGTTATTTGGTGGGTATCCAACTAACAGCGTCTATTAGTCCCTAAGAGGGCCCACTCAATCACTCATTCACTTCCTGCCACATCAGAAGAATTTGTCAAGATATTCTATACGGGCTGCGCAGGAACAATGGCAGTGATCTCTATACTACCTGGATGTTTAACTTCAGCTATCTGATCGTGCCAGCCATAGATGCTCATATTTCGTTTCTTGCCAAACTACAACATGGCTGCTAGGAAATGTCACTAGAACACGAAATACTTTTCAATTCCGCCCCCTCATCAGCCTATTACATCATATTTTGACAAAGTTCAAAACAAGAAATCAGTCTGCAATTCTTTGTCACACGCAGACCGATGGAAATTTGTTTTCCAAACTACAATATGGCGGTCGATGCAAAGCACGTGTATTTGCAGACACGCTGCAGCTCTATACTCAGAGACCAGACTTCTACATCCAGGTTGTATAGTGATCACTGAACAATGGTCACTCGATTATTACCTATCACCTCTGAAAGGATTCTTACAATTACATTCCGTACTGTGTGTGCAGAAACATATTGTCAGAAAACTGCAATATTGCGTAGGTGCTGCCTTGTAGTTGTACTTTATCCCAATTTCAAAGCTAAGCAGCGGCGAGGAAAAAAATGTTTAATTACTCTGCAGAGGCTTGAGAAAAAGCATTTCAGTCTGTCTCTCCTAAGCTGAATCGGCACAGATTTTCCACAGTACAACATGATTCATCTTTCTGCATACAATATAAAGAGCATTTCGCAGGTTCCGCTTCACTTTGTCCACCGGTTTTCTGTATTTTTCGTAAATTTCAAATGTTGGATTTTGTTTGAATCTTCCGTGCAGACTCTCTTGTAATCATCATCCGGTGTCGCTCTGTAGTCAGCCACGGAACAGGAGCTCTCTTTACTTTGACTGCATGCTGGGGGGCCTAAAGAGATAAATCTGCGTTGTTTCCAGGAGACTGGCTTCTACTGTCGGCCCTAGGCTTTTATACTGCCAAGCGATGCCGAAGAGCCGTTTGGAAGGCAATCATGTCTTACGTTTCTTTACTTCAATAGGTGGGATTTTTCTATGGCCGGCTCTACATGCATTAAAAATATAACACAGTACTGAAGCACTACGTCTTAAATGTTATAATACAAGTCAGATACATACCAGTGTTACTTTAGCTTGTAGAACTGTAGTGTACAAAAATCTTTCCTCATATCTTTCAATTTTTTTTTTTTTTTTTTTTTTTTTTTTTACAACAGAACACTAAAAGCGAATTTTAACAAATCTTTCTCTTCCAGAACTTCATTCTAAGTTTACTGTAGAACTCCCCGTGCTGCTGAGGAAGAAATGGCATGCCGTCAACAGTTTTGTAACTGATAAACATGGTTAACCTTTCAGATAAATAATCTTTTATCTTTTGAACATCCTGGTATTTTTCCAAGCTTGTTTTTAGAGTGATAATTTTTAAGAGATGTCTGAGATGGATTTTTATGAGACACTTTGCTCATATCATATATGGAGTTGTTCACCCCCGCTCTGACAATAACGTTTCAGCATCTTTAAAATCAAAGAAGAGAGCGAATGCTTTTATTTGATATGGGTTCATAGCTCTAGCTGACAAAAATTTTGACTATATCTTTAGGAACAAAGGCCTTGTTTAACTATCTTCTACAGTGCGCTGTCTAGTTGGGTCCGAGAAATGTATGCAACATTTTCTCCGTGATCTGGCACTTGCAACGAGTCTAGGAACATGGAAGAGACTTTTGTTAGAGAATTACTCGTAGACCTGTTGACATTCCAAGTGGCCATACAATGAACAAAATATATTTTTAGTGTATTTATTCAAGAGAAAGAGCTTCACAAACTGAGCAAGTCAATAAAGCGTTGGTCCACCTCTTGTCCTTGGAACTGGCTGACAGAGGTGTTGGATGTCCTCATAAGGTATTTCGTGCCAAATTCTGTTCATCTGTCGTGTTAGATCGTCAAAATCCCGAGATGATGGGAGGGCCCTGCCCATAATCCTCCAGACGTTCTCAACGTGGGAAGATCCGGCGATCTTGATGGCGAAGCAGGGTTTGATAAGCTCGAAACTAGCTGCATAAACTCTCGTCCTGTGTGGTCGGGCGTTATTTCGCTGAAATGTAAGTCCAGAATCGATTGCCATTAACGGTAACAAAACGTGGCGTGGAATATCGTTAACGTACCTCTCTACCGTAACGGTGCCACGGGTGGTAACCAAAGGGATCCTATCATGAAACAAATGGCATCCCAGACCATCGACCCAGACGTCAGGTTGGTATCCCACCACTGTCTGTGGGGCCTCCAGAATCGGCTTTGAATCTCACTGACTGGAGTAGGATTGTCTTCAGTGATGAGTCCTGCTTCGAAATGATGCCCGATAACCAGCGAAGACCGGTTTGGAGTCGCCTGGGACAGCAGTGGGATACCAAACTGATTTACACTCGCCATACAGCCCGACAGCCGGGAGTGATGGTTTGGGGAGCCATTTCTTTTCATAGCAGGACCAATTTGATTGTCATCTGCAACACCCTTACAGCACAGAGGTACATCGACGATATTCAACGCCCCGTCTTATTGCCCTTCATGGTCTCACATTTCAGCAAGATAATATCCGCCCGGACACAGCAAGATTTGCTACTGCTTGTCTCCGTGCCTACCAGACCCTACCTTGGCCAGCAAGGTTGCCGGATCTACTCCCACCTCCCCTCTCAATTGAGAATGTTTGGAGCATTATGAGCACGGCCCTCCAACGAGCTCGGGATGCTGACGGCCTAACGCACCATTTGGACAGAATATGGCATGATATCCCTCATGATGATACCCAACAACTTTATCAGTCAATACCAAGGACCAGAGGTGGACCAAAGCGTTACTGACCCGCTGAATTTGTGAAGCTCTTTCTCTTGAATAAATTATCCTATTTTTTTCTGAAATTTGTTTGTATATGCGCACACATGCGTCAATAAGGACGATACTTCTGAAGTTCAAGAAACAATAAAAAACTTAAAGGTACGTATCTGTAGGGTATGCAGCAAGGGACTTTCCTAGGTTGCTGCTTTCTGAACATGTTTTTCTCTCTTTACTCTTACGTTTGGCACTAAATGCGCTTTGATTTTCCAACTTATGCACTACTTGGTGGCGATAAACTTTTAAATTGTAAATGGAGGTTTCATACTTGATGTTTTAGCACTTCGCCTAACAGTCCTTGTTGCCTCTTTTCCTACAGAAAGAGAAATCGGTCTTTGCCCCTCCACACCTTTCTCGGGAGTCTTCTTTTAATTACATCCCAGTCTTCTAAGCCCCTCTTGCCAGTTTCCCTGAAGAATAGCAGCCGCAATCAGTCACCCAGCGGCGTTTCGAAGAAAAGCTGCCGAGGTGGGCGCTTTCTCCGCTGACTCTCAATCCTCAATTCTCCACAGACTCCTAACCACGCTGTCCTCGAAGAGAGGCACCTGCCGATAAGAAACGTAGACTACCGTACATTTATTTCACGCTAATGTCTCCACAACTTCAGAAGTTACTTAACAGTTAAAGTAACATTAAACTTGTTTGATAAGTTATTGTTGCTGTTGTCTTCTTAGAGGTGCGTAATCCGTCCATACATCAAAATAAAGGGTTGCTTGTTTTTGTGGATATGCGTTTCGTTTCTTCTCAGCGGCCAGTTATTCATATTGTTTTTATGTATATAAATGTGTTATATAATATTCGCATAGACATGTTGCTATATTACAATTATTTTCGATATTCTCTTATTCTTAGGTAAGAAACCACTTTTTGTTGCTTGTTTTTGCTGTGTAAAATGTTGTCAACTGTCGCTTTTGTCTGCTTTGTAGTGTATGTACGCAATCTGATATTCCTTTGTGTGCTACGTAGAAACATGTGTTAATGTGTGACGTAGGGGATATGGTAATGATAGAGGAATTTGTATGGATGTGATCGCTTGTGTTTGTGTGTATCTTCTCTTAATGTGGATCGAAGTGTTAGTTGTGCGGACACACAGTAAGACTGGTTATGTTCTACATCTCTGTTTGTTATTGTTTTAGTGTTTTACATGATCAGGTCTTACCTACTACGAGGACGTGAAGAGAGTGATTTTTTTATAAGATAACTCTTAAATCTTTTTAAATAAAACTAACATTATCAAAATTCTGCATTTTTATTCTTAATGTCTACATATTTGCAGCCCTCTGTCGCTAGAGGGTCCCTAATAGTAGCGTGTAACATGGCAGAATGTAACATAATGACTCCATATGTGGAGCACACTCTTTTCAGCATGACAATGCCAGACCCAACACGAGTGCTGTGACGCCTGCAACAATCCGACGCCTTAGCTTCTCTGTCATCGATCATCCTCCACACAGTCCCGGCCTCACCCCAACCTATTTTCATATGTTCCAAAAAAAAGGACTCCTTCGACAACATTACTTTGATAGTGACGAAGCGGTGCAAGCATAGGTGAGTTGTAACGGCGTTAATAATGTCAAACATTCTACAGTGACGCAATGAACTAACTGGCCTCTTGTTCGGAGAAATGTGGTCGTTACCAGGGTGACTATATCGAGAAATAAACATGTAGAAATGAAAACTAAAGATGTAGAATATTAATAATATTAGTTTTGTATAAAAAGCTTTAAGATTATTCACGTAAAACATTAAGAGGCATTGCTTTTCTGCACGTCCCCTTACAATGATTTGGTAATTTATTTAGTCGTTCACTGCAAGGGCTCTACGCATTCTAATTATTTTCATATCTTGTTCCATGGTAGATGATTCATGCCTATACTTCATTAGGTTTTCAGTATAGGTAGAATGGCTATTTTTGCATTCTCATCTTCTTATGTGTTCTTTGTATCTAAGTTTTAATTTTCTACCTCTCAGCATAGGTTTTAAAGGATTATATTCGTGTCTGAATCTCTATTTGCTTAATATTAAAATATGAGTAATCCTTCATATAAAACATTGTTCACTTTAGGTGACATATTCGGTTTTCAGAATTGTGCGCTTTCTTCATTCCACTGCGACGATATCATATATGAAATCACAAGCACCGCAATCCATGTACGGAAGATTGGAACTTCGCCAAGAAAACAGTCGATTTACGACACTACTGTATTAATGTTCAATGAAACTTCTTGTGTCTGGCTTCCTTTAACAGTACCAACAAAAAAATATACCCAGCAGATAAATAAAATCTGGCCTGTCGCTCACGCATTTGTGTAATTGCAAAAAGCAAGGCGTGAGGTGTCTATCTGCTGCGTGTCAGGACACGAGGGAATTCGTGGGAATGAGGCAGCCCTGACCAAACGCTGTCCTCTCAGATGTATTTTTCTATTTCTAGATCTACGTCTACACTATATAATTAAATGTAACTGGACATTCTTATAGAATGCAAGTGTAAAAGGTGGCGGAGACTACTGAGTTGCCAAGGCAGAACAGCAACAGCAGAGTGGCTCGAAATGGAGAGCTCAGTGACTCCGAACGTGGACTAACGATTGGATGTGATCTGAGTAGCATATCTACCAGGGACATTTAACCTCTTCTAAAAGTGCTCAAGTCGATTTTAGATGATGTGATTGTTAAATGGAAACGCTAAAGAATAATCCCAACTATACCAAGACCTACAGGAAAATTAAAGAGATCTCTGGAGACAGGAGAACCACTTGTACGAATATCAAGAGATGAGATGGAAACCAGTTCCTAGCAAAGAAGGGAAGGCAGAGAGGTGGAGGGAGTATATGATGGGCTACACAAGGGCTATGTAGTTGAGGGCAATATTATTGAAATGGAAGAGGACGTAGATGAAGATGAAATAGGAGATATGATACTGCGTGAATAGTTTGACAGAGTACTGAAAGACCTAAGTCTAACCAAGGTCCCAGGAACAGACAACATTCCATTATAACTACGGATAGCCTTGGGAGAGGCAGCCATGACAAACCTCTGCCATCTGGTGAGAAAGATGTATGAGACAGGCGAAATACCCTCAGGCTTCAAGAAGAATATAATAATTACAATTCCAAAGAAAGTAGGTATAGACAGGTGCGAAAATTACCTAACTATAAGTTCAATAAGTCACGGCTGCAAAATACTAATTCGAATGCTTTACAGACAAATGGAAAAACTGGTAGAAGCCGACCTCTTGGAAGATCAGTTTGGATTCCGTAGAAACGTTGGAACATGTGAGGCAATACTGACCCTACGACTTATCTTAGAAGATAGATTAAGGAAAGACAAACCTACGTTTCTAGCATTTGTAGACTTAGACAAAGTTTTCGACAATGTTGACTGGAATACTCTCTTTCAAATTCTGAAGGTAGGAGGGGTCAAATACAAGGAGCGACAAGCTATTTACAATTTGTACAGAAACCAAATTGCAGGTATTAGAGTCGAGGGGCACGAAAGGGAAGTAGTGGTTGAGAAGGGAGTGAGACGCGGTTGTAGCCTATCTCTGATGTTATCCAGTCTGTATATTGAGCTAGCAGTAAAGGAAACAAAAGTATAATTTGGAGTAGGAATTAAAATCCATGGAGAAGAAATAAAAACTTTGAGAATATCAACAAAAGCAAAACGATGATAATGGAATGTGGTTGAATTAAATCAGGTCATGCTGAGGTAATCAGATTAGGAAGTGAGACACTTAAAGTAGTAGATGAGTTTTGCTATCTGGAGAGCAAAATAACTGATGATGGTCGAAGTAGAGAGGTTATAAAATGTAGACTGGCAATGGTAAGGAAAGCGTTTCTGAAGGAGAGAAATTTGTTAACATTGATTTTAGATTTAAGTGTCAGGAAGCCTTTTCTGAAAGTTTGTATGGATTGTAGTCATGTATGGAATTGAAACATGGACGATAAATTGTTTAGGCAAGAATCGAATATAAGCTTTCGAAATGTGTTGCTATAGAAGAATGCTGAAGATTAAATGGGTAGATCACATGGCTAATGAGGAGGAATTGAATTGAATTGGGGAGAAGAGGAATTTATGGCACAACTTGACTAGAAGAAAGGATCAATTGGTAGCACACGTTCTGAGGCATAAAAGGATCACAAATTTAGTATTTGAGGGAAGCATGGAGGGCAAAAATCGTGGAGGGAAACCAAGGCATGAATACATTAAACAGATTCAGAAGGCTGTAGCTTGCAACAGTTACTCAGAGATGAAGAAGCTTGCACAAGATAGAGTAGCATGGAGAGATCTATCAAGCCAGTCTCTGGACTGAAGAGCACAACAACAACAACAACCAAGACCAGGCAGATCTCATCTAATGAAGAACACGGACCACCGAGCACTGTGGAGGGTTGTCGTAAATAAATCACTTAAAATAACATAACGAACCATTGCGACTTACAAAGAACTAACACCAGTCCAGCTAGCACAGTCATTGTGTGCAGGGACTTAAAAAGTGTGAGGCACAGTGGACGAAAAGGTCCCTATAAACTACACGTTCAAAAGTCAGTGTTAAGCGACGACTGAGCTGCTGTAAACAGCAATGTCTGTGGACAGTGGATGACTGGAAAGGACTGAACATTATAGAGCACTGTGTACTGCGTACAATAGAGGAACAGTTTGGAGCCGGTGATTGTGTCAGCATGATTGCAAGCCCTGTCATAAAACACCAAGTGGTTTTTGGACAACGAAATTGACTCGCCTGCTCAGAGCCCCGACCAGAACCCACTGGAACACCTTTCGGATGAGATGAAACGTAGAATTCTGTCCAGAACCTAGTGTCCAACATCACTATTATTTCTAGTTCCCCTCATTCCTCCACAGTCACCACTTTGGAAGTGTCCTCAGCAGACTACAAGCCGTTATGACGGTAAAGATATCGTATCTCCTATCACAGTGCTTAATTTCCTCATATCACTAAGTGTTGCTACTCATGCGGTGTACCATATTCTACATTAAAAGAAGAAATAAGATTCGAAACTATCAAAGAATTGGAGAAACTGTAAGGATAACGACAGGAGCAAGCGGATGAAGCCTTTATATTCGTTTACATCTTAAGGCCTTTTTCCTGTAGCAGTATTGCAGTTTAATTCCCAAATATGTTTCTCATCTGATGATGATAATGAAAATGGTGATTATGATAATAATGATGGTGTGTTTTTGGTACATGACAACAAGGGATACAGAGCCAGTACTAAAAGCCTATGGGATGAGTGTCGGTGAAAGCAACAGAATAATAGAACCTCAGCTACAATTAAAATATAAATATGCTCTAAACATCAGCATTCGAAAATCATTCAGTTGGACCAAAACTTCCAGTGAAGAAAGGAAAATCTAATGAAAAGAATTAAAATATTCCTGTCAAAATTTTCGGTGTAATAGTTTTCCCTTATTTCGTTTTGCGTTTGCTGTATGGTGTAAAGCACCTTACTGTTATCATTATCCCTGTTTCCCGTCTTTCCCTTAGTTGCTTTAAATTCTTGGAGGTATGTACCGTCTATGCAACCAACTGAAGACAGTTTGTGGCCATATGCGCTTCGTTCATTTATTTGGGAAGCATCATCAGTGGCCTGTAACGTATGTTTCCTTTTTTACATACAATAAACGTATTATGTGGTACATATAGTACGTTGCTATGTTACATTTTGACTTGTCCTGCTCTTGTTTTTTAGGTTAAAATCAACCTTTGTAGCACGAAGTTTGTACAGTGAACTTATCGTTCGGTGTTACTTACGATTTCCAGCGGTTTTAACTCATGTGTGTGGTCCTGCAGATGTATTCGTTAGTTTCCATATTCCAGTTGGTCGATTTCTGGCTTCTTTAACCCGTATTTGTCACATAGCATATATCACTTGTAATTTCCATTTTTGTGAACGACTGTGTGTTTTCGATGTGTAGTGTAATTTGTTATATATATATATATATATATATATATATATATATATATATATCTGTGTGTTGTGTGGGTGTGTGGGTGTGGAAACTAACGAATACATCTCCAGGACCACACTCATGAGTTAACAGTGCTGGTCATCGTAAAACCAAACGATGAGTTCACATTACGAACTTTGTGCTACAAAAGTTGATATTAACGTAAGTAATAAGAGAAAGACACGACAGAATTTAATATAGCAGCATATTATATCCACCACATAATACGTTTATAGTATGTAAAAAAGGAAAGATGTATTGCAGACCACTGATGACGCTTCCAAAATAAATTAAGCGAAGCGCGTAAGGCAACAAACAAACTGCCTTCAACTGGTTGCATAGACGGTACATACCTCCAATAATTTAAAGCAACTAAAGGAAAGACGAAAAATAGAAGAAATGACGCTAACACAGCCATGTCAGGCATTTTCCGTCAATTTATACAACTGTTTCAACAACATCAATCTCAGACTCCACAAGACCATCCAACACATTAAATTCAATCAGACCTGTAAAATAAGTAATGTAGTTCCGAGTTAAATTAATATAAAGGTCAGAAACAACTCTTTGGTAGCACAAAGAACGAAATCATTTGCAGGAAAGACTTGGTTAAAAAAATGAAATTAAATTGCTTTATACTAAGAAATTCATACTTATTAGGAAGTTATATGACGTATATCATTTATGAACAACCCAACTGTGATGATTAACATAATACAAAAAATTGAACACATCATAGCTAGAACACTGAAATACATACAAAGCAAACAGAAACGAAAAATCAGAACACTCACTAACAACTCACTAACTAAAGTAAAGCATGACCAAGTGCAGCACACCCACCACAACAAATTTTAGCCAAAATTAATAAATCTCACAGATACGGAATTAACAGACAAAGAAACACAGCTATTAGAGAAAGGGCTCAAACACAACATCAGTTAAAAGTAGATAACCACTGCATTGAAAACCTAATTGTAGAAACAGAAAATATCCTGGCACAGGAAGAGAAATAAGAAAATAACACTATAAATATTGGGCTAACACAAGAACTAGTCAAGAGAAAAATAAATAACATTACCACTATGTCAAAGAAAGAACAAAACAGTAAACTTCAAACAGAAAAAAGTACCACTAAGAAATTAAAAGAAAAACTACAAGTTAACTACATCATAGTCACAAGAGCTGGTTAAGGGAACAGCACAACACTGATCAATAAAGAACAATATATAGAAAAAACAAAAGATTTTATTTCCTCTAACAATATCACAAAACTGAAATCTGATCCAACAGCACGCTTCCGGACATACACAAAAAACAGCCTCAAAAACATCAGACACATTCTCACAGCTAAACAAAAACACCACATCACACAGAAGAACCCAAAAGCACCAACACTCAGAGGCCAACCCAAGGTTCACAAACCCCACATTCCACTGAGGCCTGTTATTAATTTCATTAAGGCACCATCATATCATGTGGCAAAACACATGAACAAAATCATAATGCAACATTATGAAATGAAAACAGCAGAACAGTGAGAAACACAAATGAACTCACAACACAAATAAAAGACTCACACATCCCACTTACCTCTTTTGATATAGAGAACATGTACATCTGAGAACCAACTGCAGACACAATAAAACTAATTGAAAAAACTTACTGACTTACAACAAACTACCTGATGACAACATTAGTGAAATTACTAAAACCCTCAAAGCAATCACACGCCAAAATTACTTCCAGTTTGAAAAGGAATTTTACTTACAAGCAGATAATCTTCCAATTGGATCCCTAATTTCAGGAAGACTGGCAAACATATTCATCAGTCACACAGAGAACACAATCTTTGATACAATCATCACAAAGAAAGAATACAAAGTTGTTTACTGGTACAGATATACGGACGACATAATCTGTATGGTAGATGAACCAACAGAGAAAACTGATAAAGAACAAATGCATATATAAACAACATACGCAAAAATATACAATTCACCATGGAAAAAGAAACACAAATCAAACACATTTCTTGGATATAACAATAAAGAGAGACAACAATAAACACAAATTTGACGTTTCAGAAACCCAACAGCCACAGACATAATTATACATGTTTGATCCAACTACCTGCAAAACTAAAAATTAGCGGCCCTCCGACACATGTTACACAGACTAAATAACATCCCACTCAGCAAAAAAAAACTATGAAAAAGAATTACAAACAGTACAACTCACTGCCACAAACAATGGTTAGAGCGCCAATACAGTACAAAAATTAAACCAAAAAATTGAAACACAACTAAAGAAAAATCAAAACAAGCAGAGAACACAGAGACCTAGGAACCGCACAGACCTTACAGCACAAGCGGAAACACAAAACAGTAACACAATGGCATGAATAACGGAAAAATGGTACACACTTACACACAAGCACAAAGCAACACACAAGATAGCTAGTATACTAAAGAAACAGGGAATTCACATAGCTTACAGAACAAGAAACGCACTCCAAACACATTTGTAAACAACAGGCAAACCAGATAAATACCTAGAAGCAGGTATATACCAGCTAGAGTGCCAAGAAGGTAAATCAATATGTCTGGGGATGACAAGCAGGAACTTCACAATCAGATATAAAAGAACATACAAGAAGTTGGAAATATGAAAATCTGCATTCTACCTTCGCCAAACTCCTGATAAAATATGGACATGAACCACCCAAAATGGAATGTGACATGACAATTATCAGAGTGAATAATCACAACAAAAATCTACAGACATTACAAGAAAACTTTCACATACAAACAGCCATTGCAATGAAAAAGAAGGTACTCAACGACGAAATCCATATAAGCAATAACTCTCTGGTTATGCTAGGCACCAAAAAAAAAATCGAAATGTAACCAGGATAAATAATGAATGAATCTCCTTCCCCCTTCTCTCCACATATTCTCTCTCTCTCTCTCTCTCTCCCTCTCTCTCTCTCTCTCTCTCTCTCTCTCTCTCTCACACACACACACACACACACACACACACACACACATAAAAACATATGTATATAAATTAATATTAAAAAACCTCTCAGGAAAGAATTACACAAGTAAACACAGGAAATACACACACACGCACGCACACACACACACACACACACACACACACACACACACACACACACCAGATGAAAAAATATCAAACCAAAACACAAACAAAAGAAAGACACACACACGGCAACAGTTGACAACACTATACACCAAAAACACACATATGTTGATCACAAAAATGAAACTGCAAGTAATATATGCCATGTGACAAATGTGGGTTAAAGAACGCCAGAAATCGACGAGCTGGAGAATGGAAACTAATGAATACATCTCCAGGACCGCACACATGAGTTAAAACCGCTGGAAATCTTAACACTGAACGATAAGTTCACATTACGAACTTTGTGCTTCAAGAGTTGATTTTAACCTAAAAAAACTAGAGAAAGACATGACAAAGTGTAATATAGCAGCATATTATATCTATCACAGAATACGTTTATTGAATGTAAACAAGGAAACATATATTACAGGCCACTGATGATACTTCCAAAATAAATGAAGCGAAACGCGTACGGCAACAAACTGCCTTCAGTTGGTTGCTCAGACGGTACATGCCTCCAAGAACCTTACTGTTGATCTGACAGTTACGTCAGATTGCTGAGAAAAACACCGTGATAATTTTTGCTAGAGGAATTTCAAATGAATATCTGTCTAATTTTCTTAAGTTATATCGCAAATGCACCTCTTAACAAATGTCCACGTAAGAGTAAAAGCAGAAAATGTCAGGACATTCTAACAGTAACTATAAGTAACATTTCATTTCTGTACATATATTTTCATTAGTGTATCAACTGTTGTAAATTCGCAAATGTTATATGTAAACTCTGAACTACATCTTATTTCAGAAAAGTCAAATGAAGATGCTTAATATTCGAAAAGCGTCGCGAAGTTAAATGGTAATAATGCAGAAAGAAAGAAGCATTTCATTTGTCAGAATAGATACCAATTTGAAATTGGAAGGGTTTTAGCTTATGTACTGCATAATCGATTTCGGCACTACCAGCCTCGTCTACAGATGCACCACGTAATATTCATCAAACCAACGTTAGATACAATTTTTTCGGTATCACACTTGATTGTTATCACCGATCAGCAATACGTGACACACCGGCGTCTACAACACCACATAGAAAATGGACGACCGCCGAAAAAGTTGTATCCTAACCTGTAGCTTGGCGAAATTATGTACGTACCACGATAACACTTTTTCTAAGTGTTAGAAATCAACGCTTTCTGTCAATGAAACACGCGATCACATGCTGACCATCAAGCGTCTCCCTGAATTACCGGTAGAATAGTCTCACCACACTACCGAAACACCGGTGTTAACACGCATCCACACTCAAACCTTATATTGTGTCCACCCCTTCTCTACGCCAGTAAATGGGTGATCTGAAGCTCAGAATACGTGAACTGAAATAATTCTTAAAATCCTATATTTTCAGAAAAACTAAAACCACCAATGCGTTAGTCACGGAGTAAAGTACCTGTCGATATCAAACTGAACATAATTTGCTACAGTATCTTACGGCTAGCGCATATGATCCAACGACACGTCATACAGTTGTGTGTCGCAAGCAATCACCTTCCTCGTTCACTCGCTACACTGGCTCTGTCTTTCGCCTGAACACAATGTGACTTGACGTTAACATGTGGCTTCATTTTCCCCCCACTTTCAAAGGTCGCCAGGCTTACCGGTGGAGTGATCCTCGCCACGGGGGCGCTGCCAACGCTAGCACGCCCCTCCAAGCGCTGGTCCTTGTAGCCTTACATGACTCGGCGACATAGGTCTCCACTTGTCCGATCTACGCCAGATGCACATCGGCATACGCTCCGCCAGTCGACTATGTGATGCATGCGAGAGTGAACCGAGTTCGCGTGCGCGCCCGTCCTGTGTAGTCGCAGGGTTCAGCTGATCGCTGTCCGGCGTTGCTTCCCCCCCGGCGGCTCCATCGGCCGCTCCACTTATGACTGTCAGGCTTTGACTCAAGGACCACCGCTGTTGACGACAGAGGCTTCGGACATGGTACATTCTAGCAAGACAAGACGCGTCCTCCAAGACAATGATCAAGATCTAGGAGCAGGCACAGTTCGACGAGTAGGACCGTTAATATGCAGGGCCACGCGGGATTAGCCGAGCGGTCTCAGGTGCTGCAGTCATGGACTGTGCGGCTCGTCCCGGCGGAAGTCGAGTCCTCCCTCGGGCATGGGCGTGTGTGTTTGTCTTTAGGATAATTTAGGTTACGTAGTGTGTAAGCTTAGGGACTGATGACCTTAGCAGTTAAGTCCCATAAGGTTTCACACACATTTGAAAATTTAATATGCAGGAACACGATGCACTCCCATTAATAACGCACTGGACGTTGAAGACCGCTAGCAACGAGTAGTCAACAGATCACCAATAATGACCGACGTCAACAAGACCATCTAGCCAGAGATACAGCCCCTAGATGCGGCAAACTGACTTCCCATCGTGGGGAAGAAAAAACTCACAGCCGACGCAAGATAGCGTCCAATGACAGATGCCTCTCCCAACGTCGAACGCCTATGCACCACTACAGAACGATGCTACACAAGCAAGAACTTACTGCTCCTCCTGACACGGATGGGAACATTCAAACCTCTGCCCCATGGCCATCGAAAGCTTCAAACTCTTCAGTAGCGAAAACATCACCTATCTCGATTCACTACATCAGAAGCAACCTGGTGTTAATTTCTGAACTCAAGAATCATGTCACTGGAACCATTAAAATGATATGTAGGGTGTAGGGGCGATATCATAAAGTATCACTTTGAGTCACTTTCTGACCAGCATAGCGGCCTGTGGCGTTTCTAAAGGGGCCACCGAAGAGAAGACCTTGAAAGGAGTCGGCAAATATCGGCAAGAAAGATCGAACTGGAACTACGAGCACTAGGATTTTATCAAGCCTCTGTTCACCAGTTCAGGTCGAGGGATGAAACCACTGTCAAACTAATTTACATCTACATTGATATTCCGAAAATCAAATTTAAGTGCCTGGCAGAGGGTTCATCGAACCACCTTCACAATTCCCTATTGTTCCAATCTCTTAAAGTGCGCACAAAGAACGAACAGCTATATCCTTTCGTACGACCTCTGATTTCCCTTATTTTATCATGGTAATCGATTATCTCTATGTAGGTCGGTGTCAACAAAATATATTAGAATTCGGGGAGGAAAGTTGTTGGTTGGAATTTCGTGAGAAGATTCCGCCTCAACGAAAAACGCCTTTGTTTTAATTATGTCCAGCCCAAATCCTGTATCATTTCAGTGACACTCTCTCCCCTATTTCGCGACAACACAAAACGTGCTGCCCTTCTTTGAACTTTTTCGATGTACTCCATCAATCCTATCTGGTAAGGATCCCACACCGCGCAGCAGTATTCTACAAGAAGACGGACAAGCGTAATGCAAACAGTCTCCTTAACAGATCTGTTACATTCTCTGACAGTCCTGCCAATAAAACACACACAACATTTTCTGTGTGTCCCTTCGAATTTACGTTGTTCGTAATTCTAATTCTTAGGTATTTAGTTGATTTTACGGCCATCAAATTTGATTGATTTATCGTGTAACCTAAGTTTAACAGACTCCTTTTAGCACTCGTGTCGATGACCTCTCACTTTTCGTTATTTAGGGTCAATTTCCAATTTTCGCACCATACAGATATCTTTTCTAAATCGTTTTGCAGCTTGTATTGATTTTCTGCTGACTTTATTAGTTGATAAACGACAGCGTCATCTGTAAACAACCTAAGAGGGCTGCTCATATTGTCTATCAAATCGTTTATATAGATAGGAAACAGCAGAGGGCCCATAACACTACCTCGGGAAACGACAGAAATCACTTCTGCTTTACTCGATGACTTCCTGTCAATTCCTACGAACTGTGACCTCTCCGAGAGGAAACACGAATGCAGTCACAAATGGCTAATAGCCAACCTGGTGTACTGCATTACTCTTCTTGCAGGACCTACCAGTATGTAATGTTGGTCACTTGTTAGATACAAAGCTACAAATTGAAACTTGCTGGCCAAAAGACGGGCAACAGCAGGGCAAGCGATGCCGGCGTTTCTTACATGTTGCAGACTATTGCAGTCTACCACTACGCTGGGTAAAACGTGCTGGTCACCACCTGTTGAAGAACTGCATCCAGACCCAGATACAGAAACTGAAGTGTGTGAACCATGAAGGAGAGCACCCAGCCACTTGTAGGTAGTGCCCCAACCGTCAACAAGCCCTGGAAACGTACGCGGCTCAAGGTCAAGCTGCACCACCCGAACTGACAATCATAGACTTCCCTGCACTGTGGGAGAGGACAACTCTTGCGCAGCCTGCAACAGCTGCTACCACTGCAACGAGTTTCACAACACCTGCCGGACAAGAGTCTTTCAATCTCATGCAACTGCCACAGACGATTTGAAGGATTTCCGAATCTGTTGCTGCTTTCCGGCTAAGAAATTTTTTCGCCTCCTCAAGGATACATTCCAAAAATTTAAAAGAGCACTAGACATGATCGAAAAACTTCTTATCCTGTTTAAAGGAGTCATTAAAATATTCACTTCCAGCAATGGCCCATAGCTATACATAGAAGGAAAACCTTTCACTTTGCTTAACCAATGCCAATTGAGTCATCAACGACAGCCAAGAACTGGAGAAATTCATCGACAGATACACAGTTCAGATCCTCTTTCTGAGGGAGATGCACCTGTGTCCTACTCAGTAAAACAAAGTAAAGAACATGGTCAGGTATCAGACAGATAGATCCATTGACTGGCTGCCTTCAACAAAAACGTAAGGCACTCTCCAAGCATCCTCCCACCGCTTATTTCCCTTGACGCAACGGAGGTGAATATCTCTGCTCCTTATGGCATCACCACACTGATTTCATCCTGCTTGAGTATGAACAGACACTTCAGAGAACAAGGCTCTACATCCATAAGTCATGCATTTGGCATGGTCCTTCCACGTGGGTACCTTAATGCCAAATCCCACGCTTGGAATGCCCAATGTAATATCCCTCGAGGCGAGAAGCTGCATGACAGAGAAAGCCTGGAGGCAATTACATTCCAGGAAATTGTACCTACAGCCACAGGTCCTCGACATAGCCATGCTCAAAATATTCACACTGAACTCCTGCTCACCACTGTTGCAGGCTTCTCATCCCATTAAAACACTGTCGCCGGCTGCATTAGTGAGTGAGGCACTAGACCATTTCCGCCACCCAGAAACCAACCTCACCAACTTGCATCAGTTCAGTTCCTGTCTGAACAACGTTAGACTAACAGAATACGTATCAAACCCAACATCCATAGATTTCAACGCTGACTGGCAAGATCAAGAGAGAGTTCTGACACGCATCAGCCAGAACGATACATACTCTAAACCACTGTGAAACATTTTCCCAGTTGTTGTGGGACCTCAAGACTCTCAAAAATAGAGTTCGCAGGTAGTGACAAGGATTCCACAGCCCTAATTCTACAGAGAAATGAAGAAATTGGCATGTAATTCCACTTTTGAGCTGTTGAACATAGGCAAAACATGTGGGAAGACAAAATGGAAAACCTCATACTTCAATCTCTCAATCTGTGGGGCCTTGTTCAATTGATACACCAACCCCAACCACAAAACTACCTACTCAACATCTGAACGGTCAATGGGTCAATGATACGATCCTCTGGACAAGGTAGAAGATGTTGTGGCTCCAACTGAACATAAAACACAAGCACTCTGAGAGGAAATTTAACACATGGAACCAGACCTAATTAACCCACCAGAAGTATGACAAATCATTGCTCACCTTGGGAATCATTCAACCATAGGTCCAGATGGAATTACCATTCAACAACTTCAGCAATGTCAGAGGAAGCCTGAAAGGTAGCAGAACAAATGGTCAGATTCGCACCTTACAAATCGCAATGAGAAGGTGAATATGAGACCTAACGTAAATCGACAGTTATGAGAACATTTGCCTATCAATATGTAATGCAAAAAGGGATGACAGTCAATTGATGATAATTAACACACCATTCCTATTCAATGCATGTCTTTGAGCAGAAGGTAGAACAGGGAATGCAAATCGGCTCGCTTTTAGTTTTGAAAAGCCAGCTCTACAGCAGTGTAGCGAAACTGCGCTGTGTGAGTTACACTGGCAACCACTTAGAGGGGTGGCAGGAAAAAGGACAGCAACCCCAGGCCAGGTGATTCAAGCTGGAGGGCCGCCTGTAGCGAGGGCATCAGTACAAGTAAAGAGAAGAAGCTCTAGAAAACTGCATTTCGAAATTCCAATGGGATACAAACAAAAGCAAGTGATGCATTTTCATCCAGTGAATGCGACACAAGGAAAGGTCAATGCAATTTAGGCGTCTAGAATGGGCACAAAACGTCCAACTGGCTGAAACTCACTAGGAAGGAGAAAACTACTGAAGTTTCAACGCAATTTGATAGAAGGGACATTTCGATTGGTAGAGGGTGTTTCTACAAAATAAGAGGAATGCTCCAAGTGGTCGAAAAAAACATGATGTGAAAAAGGAACACACAATAAGACTAGGGCTGAGTACATGTTTTCTTGCATAACGAGAAGCATAGGGAACGTTTCTGCTGGAAAGTTCAGCAAAAGCCAGATTAATTGTGTAGGAATTTCAGTGGGAGAGGGCAGCCTTGCAGACAGCAGCACATTGCAGCTTAAGGTAAATACCGTGTACAGAGGCATAAACTTTGTTGGTTCACCAGCTTGCATCCACTGCAAACTCGAGCGGCCTTGGGCAATCTTGAGCTCAAATTTGTCACTTGACTAACCATCCACCATAGACTGGATCGTCACCCTAAATAGTATCAAACTTTGAACCGGAATCGGACAATTTTCGTAGTACTGACCAACATCATAACATATGTGTAGGAGCAATTTTGTAAAGAAATGTCCAATTTAACTTTCATATTATTGTGCTTAAGATTAATGTAAAGAAACTTCCAATTTCATAGTACTGTGCTTAAGATTAATGTTCTTTCAGAGAGTTAATATTTGACATTGTTGTGTATAAACTTATTTCACTTTTTGATGTTGGCAAGATGCATTATCTATTGCGCTGTTTTTATGTTGGCGAGTTTAAAACCGTGTGAAAATCCGTAATGTGGTGAGAAATATTGCGACATTAAACTTGTCATTTCACCTCACAGAGTTGTTCTCAATTCAAGAATAAGCAAAAACAAATCCCCGGAACCTTCAAGCCAACTGTACTCTTAAAGCGCATTTGTAACAATTATGTGCTGCAAGAACTTTTCCCGACTGCATCGAAGATTGCCCATGTGGTCCCAATAACAAAGCCATAGAAAGACTTAACACGCCTAGAAAACTATCGCCAATAAGTTTACTCTTGACCCTCTCCATGATTCTCGAAGAGCTGCTATTGAAGAGAATTTGGCAATCCATCCTCGACAACGATATTATACATCCAGAAAAATTTGCCTTTCAACCTTCAAATCATCTGGGTGTCCGAATTTATCGCATAAAACCTCAATGTGTCCAATTACAAACGGCGGCAATCTTTTGGACATTGAATAGGGGTCGATAGAGTCCCGCAGGACAAATCAATTTAATATTCAGACTGACGAACCTCTAACTGCTTCCGGGCTACAGCCTCAAGATAGTCGATAGCTTTTTGCACAATAGGTGTATACTATTGAAGATTGAGGAACAGTGCTATAGCCTCAGACCCCCTCACAGACGGTGTCCCTCAAGGTTCGGTGTTGACTCCACTACACTTTGTCATCTGTGTCAATGAAACTCCACTGTTCCCTAAGATGGTACTCGCCTTGCTGACTAGTGGTCAAAGGGTCAACTCAGTCACCACTCGCCCATAACATCAACTCACGACAGTAGAAGATTGGATCAAGAAAAATACAATTACTATTAATGCACGCAGGACGAGGGTGTCATATTTATCCTTCGCCACCCGGATTTGAGAGACAGTCTGAGCATCAACTTCCGGAAATCCCTTGGACCAAAGGGCAAATACACTGGGATCGCATTCGACAGTAAGTTACTTTTTAGACTGTATGTACAGGATAATAGGATCAAGATTTTACACCTAATATGACAACTATAACCTCTACTGGCCAGCTCGCAGATGAATGTAAACACGGAACATCGTGTTAACAGAGCAACACTTCTCACAGCTACTTTATTCAATTGTTTCATGTCGGGGACAACCAGCCCCTCTAATTTGAAAACCATCCAGACTTAGCAAAACTGATGTCTTAGACCCATTACTGGGGTTCCCAGAATGGCAATAATCCGTCACCTACTTGAATAGCTCAGTAGTTCCTGAACATTAGCAACAGGTTCGGGTGCCTCTAGCAATTATTGAAGTGCCACACTAACTATCCACCTTAACTTTGACCTACATCTTACAGGAGCCAAAGTACATAAAGCTCAGTGCCCCTATCAACATTACATTAAAGATAGTGTTACTCCTTGATCATCCATAAAGGAAGTCTAGGGACTAAGGCACAATAAAAAAATGTCGTTCTGTGGCCAATCCCTGGATGTCTGGTCCCTCAAGGCGGACCTACTTTCACCATTTTCTAAGGTTGAAATTTGCCCACATCCAAAGACCGAGAAGCACATCGCCATCCGCTCATCAAACTATGAGGCAACCAGTGAATGCCTCCTTTGCACGACTTCTTGGTGGGACGTCACCTCCCACAATTCTATTCAACACCTCCCCATTAGTTATGTCATCTACCCATCTAATCTTCAGCATTCTTCTGTAGCACCACATTTCAAAAGCTTCTATTCTCTTCTTGTCCAAACTATTTATCGTCCATGTTTCACTTCCATACATGGCGAGCAGATAAGACCTCAAAATCAAAAACTTCGCTGAAGCTCACGAAACTGAAGCTTGCCGTTGGCACTAAGACGGCACTCGAAGTCAGCCACGTATTCAAAACGGCACACAGGTATGCTCAGCAACCACTCGCTGGACTCCGTGCTGAAGACGCGCAAGTGTTCTTCTTAGTCGTCGGGCGGACGTCACCAACCGTCGACCTCGCGCTTCGAGCGAAGATCTTAGTTGCCTTAAACCAGAGGGACATCACACAACGGATGAAGCTAGTGGCGCCAGAAATTCGAAAGGCGGCGTGAGGAATCCCGCCGCAGCTAAGCAGCAAAGAAATATATATATATATATATATATATATATATATATATATATATATATACATATATATAAACAAAGATGATATGATTTACCAAATGAAAGCGCTGGCAGGTCGGTAGACACACAAACAAACACAAACATACACAAAAAATTCTAGCTTTCGCAACCAACGGTTGCTTCGTCAGGAAAGAGGGAAGGAGAGGGAAAGACGAAAGGATGTGGGTTTTAAGGGAGAGGGTAAGGAGTCATTCCAATCCCGGGAGCGGAAAGACTTACCTTAGGGGAAAAAAGGACGGGTATACACTCGCACACAAACACATATCCATCCACACATATACAGACACAAGCAGACATATTCAAAGACAATGATTCTGGGCAGAGATTTCAGTCGAGGCGGAAGTGCAGAGCAAAGATGTTGTTGAATGACAGGTGAGGTATGAGTGGCGGCAACTTGAAATTAGCGGAGATTGAGGCCTGGTGGGTAACGGGAAGAGAGGATTTATTGAAGAGCAAGTTCCCATCTCCGGAGTTCGGATAGGTTGGTGCTAGTGGGAAGTATCCAGATAACCCGAACGGTGTAGCACCATGCCAAGATGTGCTGGCCGTGCACCAAGCCATGTTTAGCCACAGGGTGATCATCATTACCAACAAACACTGTCTGCCTGTGTCCATTCATGCGAATGGACAGTTTTTTGCTGGTCATTCCCACATAGAATGCATCACAGTGTAGGCAGGTCAGTTGGTAAAACACGTGGGTGCTTTCACAGGTGGCTCTGCCTTTGATCGTGTACATCTTCCGGGTTACAGGACTGGAGTAGGTGATGGTGGGAGGGTGCATGGGACATGTTTTACACCGGGGGCAGTTACAAGGGTAAGAGCCAGAGGGTAGGGAAGGTGGTTTGGGGACTTCATAGGGATGAACTCCAGATCCCACGCCACTTTCCCTGACGTTGACCTCCACGTGTCCAATGGCCAGCTTCACACATCCGTCCGCATCAAACCCACCAACAAGCAACAGTACCTCCATTATGACAGCTGCCACCCATTCCACATCAAACGGTCCCTTCCCTACAGCCTAGGTCTTCGTGGCAAACGAATCTGCTCCAGTCCGGAATCCCTGAACCATTACACCAACAACCTGACAACAGCTTTTGCATCCTGCAACTACCCTCCCGACCTGGTACAGAAGCAAATAATCAGAGCCACTTCCTCATCCCCTCAAACCCAGAACCTCCCACAGAAGAACCACAAAAGTGTCCCACTTGTGGCAGGATACTTAAAGGGACTGGACCAGACTCTGAATGTGGCTCTCCAGCAGGGATACGACCTCCTCAAATCCTGCCCTGAAATGAGATCCATCCTTCATGAAATCCTCACCACTCCACCAAGAGTGTCTTTCCGCCGTCCACCTAGCCTTCGTAACCTCTTAGTTCATCCCTATGAAATCCCCAAACCACCTTCCCTACCCTCTGGCTCCTACCCTTGTAACCGCCCCCGGTGTAAAACCTGTCCCATGCACCCTTCCACCAACACCTACTCCAGTCCTGTAACCCGGAAGGTGTACACGATCAAAGGCAGAGCCACGTGTGAAAGCACCCACGTGTTTTACCAACTGACCTGCCTACACTGTGATGCATTCTATGTGGGAATGACCAGCAACAAACTGTCCATTCGCACGAATGGACACAGGCAGACAGTGTTGGTTGGTAATGAGGATCACCCTGTGGCTAAACATGCCTTGGTGCACGGCCAGCACATCTTGGCACAGTGTTACACCGTTCGCGTTATCTGGATACTTCCCACTAACACCAACCTATCCGAACTCCGGAGATGGGAACCTGCTCTTCAATATATCCTCTCTTCCCGTTACCCACCAGGCCTCAATCTCCGCTAATTTCAAGTTGCCGCCGCTCATACCTCACCTGTCATTCAACAACATCTTTGCCTCTGCACATCCGCCTCGACTGACATCTCTGCCCAAACTCTTTGTCTTTGAATATGTCTGCTTGTGTCTGTATATGTGTGGATGGATATGTGTTTGTGTGCGAGTGAATACCCGTCCTTTTTCCCCCTAAGGTAAGTCTTTCCGCTCCCGGGATTGGAATGACTCCTTACCCTCTCCCTTAAAACCCACATCATTTCGTCTTTCCCTCTCCTTCCTTCTTTCCTGACGAAGCAACCGTTGGTTGCGAAAGCTAGAATTTTGTGTGTATGTTTGTGTTTGTTTGTGTGTCTAGCGACCTGCCAGCGCTTTTGTTTGGTAAGTCACATCATCTTTGTTTTTAGATATATTTTTTCCACGTGGAACGTTTCCCTCTATTATATTCATATCATTTATTTGAACCCAACAATTACGTTTGTTATTGTCACTGTTGAATTTCGAAACCTTTTCTATCGTCTTATTTTCTCCCTCTGTTTTTGCCAGTAGTTTCACTTTGTATTCACCTTCTCCTTTTTACCGTAATCTGCTATACAATTTTATCCCACCTATATATACTCAATAATACGTAACCCACTTCCAAACCATGACCAAAATTATTTTTTTCCGCTTTCAACACTACCGCTGCTATAAAATCCACCGTTTCTAGTTCACAAACAGTTCCTTTCACCTATTAAACAACCATTTCGGCTAGGTCTAATAACATTTGCTTAATTTCCATTTCCGTTTTTCCCACATCACTGATAATTTTTAGCCGCTTCCCACAGGTTTTAACGTCATTATTTCTTAGTCAGACAATTGTTAGCCTCATTTTCATAATCTGCCACCACAAAACCACTCCTTTTATTACATTTACACGCAGTTTTTGCGAAATTTTCCCGAATTTCTCCAACCTTTAACGTGTTTTGGCGGCAACACAATCACCTAACCTTTGTGCACATCGTTGTCTACCAACCCAAGTCCAACATAGCTCAGCTGTAACCAACACCTTTTCGCCTATTTTCACACCAATCTCCAGTTACTTTCCAGTTCACCTTTATCTCTCCCCATATATTTTTATTTTCATTTTCATTTCAGCCTCATGTTACACTTTCCACCTTCTAATACCATGTCACCCTCACAACACCCCCACAACGACCCCATTAAGTTTTATTTACATTCCCTCCCAATACATGCCTTCGTCCTAGCCAGATTACGCTCCCATATTCTACTTTCCCAGGATTGCCTGACATTTGGTATTACCCCCAAAGGCCTCACACTTAAAGTTGCCATCTCTCGCTGCAACCCTTCTTTCCATCAGTCCCTACACCAGTTCCAAATTGAACAATCCATTGCCCTCGCCCACCTAATCCTTCACCTACACATCAACTCAGCCCATGAACACACCTGTCAACTCCTATCCTTAATAAAAGTCCTCAATCTTTCCTCTCCCACATCCACACCAGCTGTTCAGAGCATCCTCCTACAGGCCAACCGCAAATTAGAACAGCATGCCACCCTCCAACTCAAAAAGTATCCAATCTCCTGGTTTCCCACCTCTGGAAAGGCAACTCACTCACCCTTCACAACCTTTCCAGCAAACCTAAACCTTCTCTCATTGCACACAAACCCAGTCTCTCCCATCTACTCAATTTCCCACTTCCAGCTCCACTCCCTCCAAAACCTCAAAATTCCAATCAACACAATCTGGAACCAGAACACCCTAATTCAGTAGTTAACCTTTCCTCCAAACCTCTCTCCCAATCCGAAACCTCTGTCCTATCCAAAGGCCTCACCTTCAGCCCCACTCCCAGATTCAACCAAACAGCCCTCGTCAAAGATTTACTGTCCTACACTCGTACTCTCTGCTGGAAATATCACTTTGCCACGAAGAAAAATGATCCTAATCCTACTCCTAATGATCCAACTCCCCAAGACACTATCCAAATTGAACCCTGCCTGGAACAGTTCCGTTCTCCGTCACAGCGGGACCCACCTCCTCTTCCTCAAAATCACCCTCTCCAAACCTTCCAGGAATTTCTGACTTCCAGCCTTGCATCTCAATCCTTCTTAAAAAACCTTAATCCTACTCCACACATCACCACTGCTGAAGCCCAGGCTATCTGTGATCTGAAGGCTGTCCGATCCATCGTCATTCTTCTGGTGGACAAGGGTTCCACGACAGTGGTACTTGATCGTCGGGAGTATGTGGCTGAGGGACTGCATCAGCTTTCAGACAACACTACATACAAAGTTTGCCAAGGTAATCCCATTCCCGACGTCCAGGCGGAGCTTCAAGGAATCCTCAGAACCTTAGGCCCTCCACAAAACCTTTCACCTGACTCCATCAACCTCCTGACCCCACCGACACCCCGCACCCCTACCTTCTACAATCTTCCCAAAATTCACAAACCCAATCATCCCGGCCGCCCCATTGTTGCTGGTTACCAAGCCCCCACAGAACGTATCTCTGCCTACGTAGATCAACACCTTCAGCCCATTACATGCAGTCTCCCTTCCTTCATCAAAGACACCAACCACTTTCTCGAACGCCTGGAATCCTTACCCAATCTGTTACCCCCGGAAACCATCCTTGTAACCATTGATGCCACTTCCTTACACACAAATATTCTGCACGTCCAGGGCCTCGCTGCGATGGAGCACTTCCGTTCACACCGATCACCTGCCACCCCACCTAAAACCTCTTTCCTCATTACCTTAGCCAGCTTCAACCTGACCCACAACTTCTTCACTTTTGAAGGCCAGACATACCAACAATTAAAGGGAACAGCCATGGGTACCAGGATCGCCCCCTCGTACGCCAACCTATTCATGGGTCGCTTAGAGGAAGACTTCTTGCTTACCCAGGCCTGCCAACCAAAAATTTGGTACAGATTTATTGATGACATCTTCATGATCTGGACTCACAGTGAAGAAGAACTCCAGAATTTCCTCTCCAACCTCAACTCCTTTGGTTCCATCAGATTCACCTGGTCCTACTCCAAATCCCACGCCACTCTCCTTGACGTTGACCTCCACCTGTCCAATGGCCAGCTTCACACGTCCGTCCACATCAAACCCACCAACAAGCAACAGTACCTCCATTATGACAGCTGCCACCCATTCCACATCAAACGGTCCCTTCCCTACAGCCTAGGTCTTCGTGGCAAACGAATCTGCTCCAGTCCGGAATCCCTGAACCATTACACCAACAACCAGACAACAGCTTTCACATCCCGCAACTACCCTCCCGACCTGGTACAGAAGCAAATAACCAGAGCCACTTCCTCATCCCCTCAATCCCAGAACCTCCCACAGAAGAACCACAAAAGTGCCCCACTTGTGACAGGATACTTAAAGGGACTGGACCAGACTCTGAATGTGGCTCTCCAGCAGGGATACGACTTCCTCAAATCCTGCCCTGAAATAAGCTCCATCCTTCATGAAATCCTCACCACTCCACCAAGAGTGTCTTCCCGCCGTCCACCTAACCTTCGTAACCTCTTAGTTCATCCCTATGAAATCCCCAAACCACCTTCCCTACCCTCTGGCTTCTACCCTTGTAACTGCCCCCGGTGAAAAACCTGTCCCATGCACCCTCCCACCACCACCTACTCCAGTCCTGTAACCCGGAAGGTGTACACGTGTGAAAGCACCCACGTGATTTACCAACTGACCTGCCTACACTGTGATGCATTCTATGTGGGAATGACCAGCAACAAACTGTCCATTCGCGTGAATGGACACAGGCAGACAGTGTTGGTTGGTAATGAGGATCACCCTGTGGCTAAACATGCCTTGGTGCACGGCCAGCACATCTTGGCACAGTGTTATACCGTCCGGGTTATCTGGATACTTCCCACTAACACCAACCTATCCGAACTTCGGAGATGGGAACTTGCTCTTCAATATATCCTCTCTTCCCGTTACCCATCAGGCCTCAATCTCCGCTAATTTCAAGTTTCCGCCACTCATACCTCACCTGTCATTCAACAATATCTTTGCCTCTACACTTCCGCCTCGACGAACATCTCTGCCCAAACCCTTTGCCTTTGAATATGTCTGCTTGTGTCTGTATATGTGTGGATGGATATGTGTTTGTGTGCGAGTGTATACCTGTCATTTTTTCCCCCTAAGGTATGTCTTTCCGCTCCCGGGAATGGAATGACTCCTTACCCTCTCCCTTAAAACCCACATCCTTTCGTATTTCCCTCTCCTTCCCTCTTTCCTGACGAAGCAACCGTTGGTTGCGAAAGCTAGAATTTTGTGTGTATGTTTGTGTTTGTTTGTGTGTCTATCGACCTGCCAGCGCTTTTGTTTGGTAAGTCACATCATCTTTGTTTTTAGATATATTTTTTCCACGTGGAATGTTTCCCTCTATATATCTATATATATTAATAACGGCTTGTTAAGCTAAATTACCAAATGTAAATCAGGCAGACCTTCAACAATAACGGCTTCAGTTAAATAGAATTACCAAATAGAAAACAGCATGGCCTTCATATATATATATCAAATTCAGAAGGCAAGTAAATTATCTGATTCGTTATAGCACTGACTGAGGCACTGACCAAAACACAAACTTATAGGGATGCCGTTAATGTAAGGAAAACGTAGCGGCAGCAGTTTCTTGTGAAGGCGGCGTACCAGGCCGAAGTCAACCTTCGTAACCAGGACCTACGTGAAACACGTTCGCGAACTACACCCTAAGCCGGGACGCCTTACGATGGACAATATACAATTCAACTTCTACAACAGAGAAAAATACGGTTATCTTACATCTCATGAAAAGCAGTCATATACACCGAAATGATCCTCTATCGAACCTCACAAGAAATGGTACATAAAGACCCAAAATGATGTAGTTTTAGTAGATGCAAACAAAGGTAACAGTGCACAGATTAATATTGAACCAAATCACGTACATCAAAGTCTTTCTCTAACGTGCCTCACAATAAATTTCACGTAAATAGCAAAATGATATAGTTGTAGCAAACGCAATGACGTAATAGCGCATAGCTTAATACTGAAGCAAATCACGTGCACAGAAACCTTCCTCTAAATTGCCACATAACAACTGGCACATAAGCAACAAAACTGATTTAGTTTTAGCCAATTACGAAAAATAACAGTGTACAGTTTAATACTGAATCAAATCACGTGCACAATAACTGGTCCAATGATCATGAGACAGGACATCAGCCAATAGCGCGGAACCTTCCTGACGCAAAATAAATTTTTACCTTTCTTTGGAGGATTTAAACTTGAGTGACACCACAGTCGAGCACGCATCCTACATAAATGTAGTGGACTGGCAATACAGCCAATCCACAGTGACGGGTAGCCGAAAGGCACGCGTTTAAGCTCACGCAGACTGGCGTGAGGTCTGGAACAGTTAAGGGAATTAATAGTAGCAAATAAAGTACGTAGTTGATGTAATACTTAACTTTAATCCATAATTGGAGAACATCGCTCTTGTTGATACATCAATAATAATTTCAATATAAACTGGTAATGGCGCCTTGCTAGGTCGTAGCAAATGACGTAGCTGAAGGCTATGCTAACTATCGTCTCGGCAAATGAGAGCGTATGTGTCAGTGTAGCATCATTAGCAAAGTCTGCTGTACAACTGGGGCGAGTGCTAGGACGTCTCTCTAGACCTGCCGTGTGGCGGCGCTCGGTCTGCAATCACTGACAGTGGCGACACGTGGGTCCGACGTATACTAGCGGACCGCGGCCGATTTAAAGGCTACCACCTAGCAAGTGTGGTGTCCGGCGGTGACACCACAATAAATGTTCTAGACACCGTCTGCACTGGGCCACTTGAACTTGTCTATGTTATAAGCCAAAGTCACAGCCGGAGACAATGCTGTCTTTGAATCCGACAGATGGTCACCAATTACAAATCAGCAAGACGGCCGTAAGGATCACGGCTCTCCGCTGATGAGGTGACCACGCCCTGCTCTAAGACGTTCCTCGTCCAGACGTAAGTCGCTTTGTTCTGGGGCGCACGTCATCGTTGACGGCGACAACACGGCCGAAGTGGCCGTGCGGTTCTAGGCGCTGCAGTCTGGAACCGCGAGACCGCTACGGCCGCAGGTTCGTATCCTGCCTCGGGCATGGATGTGTGTGATGTCCTTAGGTTAGTTCGGTTTAACTAGTTCTAAGTTCTAGGGGACTAATGACCTCAGAAATTGAGTCCCATAGTGCTCAGAGCCATTTGAACCATTTGACGGCGACAACAGCACTGCCGCTCCTCGGCTGGTGCCTCTGACTGGCGCGCCGCGCTGGCCTGTGGAAAGTCACGTCCAGCGTAGAGGGCGGCCGCCACACACCAGCCTCGAGCGCTCTCCGTCCAGTCTGCAGCTATCAGAATCTCCCCACTCCAGGCTTGCGCACGGCTTAAGACGAGCCTCCCTACTGACCTGTTCAAAGAGTCTTAGCGAAGGAACATATCAGCAACACTTTACTCTTTTTCTAATAATTTCCGGGTATGCAGCCGGATCCCGTCGACATTCTGCCACGATATTTCGGCCCAGAGACGTCCGGCCATCATCAGGTAAGTACACAATTATTAGAAGAAGAAATACGCCGGGAAAATTTCAGAAGTCACAACACTTTACTCGTTTGTCCCTAATATACACTCATGCTCAGAAATTCAGAATAATTGCAGAATGCGAAGCCACACAACGTGGCACTACACAGAACTGGCGGTAATAGCATAGGCACATAGGGAACACACACGAAACAGATCTGTAAGTCCACGGTATTGCTGATAAGTTGAGAAAATCGTCCCGAAATACATGTGCTACAAAAGCCACTGTTTCCTGCGCATGTACCCCGACATCAATATGCGATATGATAACCACGTACACGTACACAGGCCGCACAACGGGTTGGCATACTCTGGATCAGGTGATCAAACAGCTGCTGGGGTATAGCCTCCCATTCTTGCACCAGTGCCTGACGGAGCTCCTAAAATGTCTTAGGGATTTGAAGACGTGCAGCGATACGTCGACCGAGAGCATCCCAGAAGTGCTCGATGGGGTTTAGGTGTGGAGAACAGGCAGGCCATCCATTCGCCTGTATCTTCTGTTTCAAGGTACTTCTCAATGATGGCAGCTCGGTGGGTCCGTGCGTTATCATTCCTCAGGAGGAAGGTGGGACCCACCGCACCCCTGAAAAGGCGGACATACTGCTGCAAAATGACGTCGCGATACACCTGACCTGTTACAGTTCCTCTGTCAAAGACATGCATGGGTGTATGTGCACCAATCATAATCCCAACCCACACTATCAAACCACGACCTCCACACAGGTCCCCTTCGAGGACATTAAGAGGTTGGTATCTGGTTCCTGGTCACGCCAGATGAAAACCCGGCGAGAATCACTGTTCAGATTATACCTGGACTCGTCCGTGAACATAACTTGAGACCATGTACTGTGTTCTTGACGCCAGGCTTTACGGGCTCTCCTGTGACCAGGGGTCAGTGGAATGCTCCTTGCAGGTCTCCAGGGGAAAAACCATGTCTGTTCAGTCGCCTGTAGACTGTGTGTGTCTGGAGACAACTGTTCCAGTGGCTGCGGTAAGGTCGAGAGCAAGGCTACGTGCAGTATTCCATGGCCGTCTGCGGGCACTGATGGTGAGATATCCGTCTTCTTGAGGTATTGTACACTGTGGACGTCCCGTACTGTAGCGCCTGGACACATTTCCTGTCTGCTGGAATCGTTGCCATAATTTTGAGATCACACTTTGTGGCACACGGAGGGCCCGTGCTACGACCTGTTGTGTTTGACCAACCTCCAGTCGCCCTAGTGTTATACCCCTCATAACGTCATTAATATGCGTTCTTTGAGACATTTTCAATACACTGTCACCATTAGCACGTCTGAAAACGCCTGCACACTCACTCGCTGCACCGTACTCTAACATGCACCAACACACCTCTGCGTATGTGGACTGCTGCCAGCGAAACCGTGCGACGACCGCAGGTCAAATGAACCGCATGGTCATACCCCGAGGTGATTTAAACCAGCAAACCGCCCACCAGAGCGTTGTTCAAATGCTTCAAATGGCTCTGAGCACTATGGGACTTAACAGCTGTGGTCATCAGTCCCCTAGAACTTAGAACTACTTAAACCTAACTAACCTAAGGACATCACACACATCCATGCCCGAGGCAGGATTCGAACCTGCGACCGTAGCAGTCGCGCGGTTCCGGACTGCGCGCCTAGAACAGCGAGACCACCGCGGCCGGCCCAGAGCGTTGTTTCACCATGTACAGCATTATCCTTAATTTATGAGCATGAGTGTAATAACAGTATTTCCGAGCTTTTGAGTTTTTGAGTTTCCGCGATTTCCGCACCAACTACATCTGGACTTCATCCACTGACCACCGCTTGACACTTGTACCACCTGACCTTGGCTGCCTTTCTAGCAGTTTGCGCAGAGACCGCAGCTTGCTGACATCTGTCAGTCGCGCCATGCCTCTCTGTTGGCCGTCTTTTTGCGTTGCTTGAGGACTTGTCACGTTACAAGACGACGAAAGGGTAGAAATTAGACTTTTGTCCCTTTAACACATAACTACCTTTTCTCTGTTTTTATCCGTTTGTCTCTCTGCCAATTCATTTTTAATCTACTTGTTTTTACTTTTCTTCAACAAAATAATGTTGAAATACACTAAAACATTTGACAGTTTATGTGATTTACAGGATAAGTCACGTAAGACGGAACATCTCTTTCGTTTTGTGCATGGTTGCACATATCTAAACACGGCTCTCGGCAAATGTTACAGCGTAAAGGGACACTATAACATTTGTTTGGTTAATGTTCTTAGCGCTGGTATCAACGGAAATTTTGAAGCGAGTACTTTTTTTCTTAAGTGGAACCGTATACTTTTTATAACAGGATTCGGTAGCTCTTGAGAAGACAATATAGCGTTTGTTAAATTCAAGAAGTGTCCTAGAAAAGCATGGTGGCCGGAATCGGCATTAGCGGTGCAAAACCGCCAAGTAGAGCTGTCGTACTAGGCTATGCCAGAACATTTCCCTGTTCACTTGTCTGCACTGCAGGCCGCTCACTCTGCTTCAAGTTTCACTGCGTGTGCACCAATGAGGAGAAGTTCGATATGTTGCTTTTATGTGGTGGATGTAAAAGAAATGTTGTAAAAGCAGTACAGTGGTATACGGCTATCTATTCGGAACGCCAACGACCGACGCGCCAGGCAATTGCGCGCAGTATTAATGCGCTAGCGCGGACAGGCTGCTTGATCGTCAAAAAGAGGACACGAAAGAAGACTGCAACTGACAGAGAACACGTAGAAGCTACCCTCGCTACGACGCTAACGAAACCGCACAGTGGTACGATACTTATTGGCGAGGGATCAGTCAGACGAGTGTCACCACTGAGTGTTTATGGGAGGTGAGGGTATCATCTGGAGTGCCCCAGGGAAGTGTGGTAGGTCCGCTGTTGTTTTCTATCTATATAAATGATCTTTTGGATAGGGTGGATAGCAATGTGCGGCTGTTTGCTGGTGATGCTATGGTGTACGGGAAGGTGTCGTCGTTGAGTGACTGTAGGAGGATACAAGATGACTTGGACAGAATTTGTGATTGGTGTAAAGAATGGCAGCTAACTCTAAATATAGATAAATGTAAATTAATGCAGATGAATAGGATAAATAATCCTGTAATATTTGAATATTCCATTAGTAGTGTAGCGCTTGACACAGTCACGTCGATTAAATATTTGGGCGTAACATTGCAGAGCGATATGAAGTGGGACAAGCATGTAATGGCAGTTGTGGGGAATGCAGATAGTCGTCTTCCTTTCATTAGTAGAATTTTGGGAAGATGTGGTTCATCTGTAAAGGAGACCGCTTATAAAACACTAATACGATCTATTCTTGAGTACTGCTCCAGCGTTTGGGATCCCTATCAGGTCGGATAGAGGGAGGACATAGAAGCAATTCAGAGGCGGGCTGTTAGATTTCTTACTGGTAGGTTTGATCATCCATGCCTCAGGAACTCGGGTGGGAGTCTCTGGAGGAAAGGAGGCGTTCTTTTCGTGAATCGCTACTGAGGAAATTTAGAGAACCAACATTTGAGGCTGACTACAGTACAATTTTACTGCCGCCAACTTATATTTCGCAGAAAGACCACAAAGATAAGATAAGAGAGATTAGGGCTCGTACAGAGGCATATAGGCAGTCATTTTTCCCTCGTTCTGTTTGGGAGTGGAACAGGGAGAGAACATGCTAGTTGTGGTACGAGGTACCCTCCGCCACGCACCGTATGGTGGATTGCGGAGTATGTATGTGGATCTAGATGTCGATTCGCATCCTGCATAGATATAATCTGCCACTATATCAGGCTCTCGACGACCTCATTTCGAACTCGTACTGAGACACAACCCTCGTTATTCCAACGTGTGCACTTCACCGACGATCCAACGTTTACTAAACATTTTTTCTTTTTTTGCTCATTCGTTCTTGCATGGAGACCATCCAATGAATTATATTAATGTCTATCAAATATTATACAAACTCCGCCGCGCTTGAGCATGGCATTTTTGTTAAAGGTCCGTTCATGTATTTTTAACCGTGTTTCTTCTCTCTGTGGTATATCTGACTCCATGAAAAAAACAGCACCTGGAGACGACGGTGGATCGAGCTGGACGACTTGTTGCTTAGACGTACTGAACCTTTTGCCATGCCAAGTCACCCAACAATCTCACAATGACTAAAGATAGCCGGCCGCGGTGGCCTTGCGGTTCTAGGCACTTCAGTCCGGAACCGCGTGACTGCTACGGTCGCAGGTTCGAATCCTGCCTCGGGCATGGATGTGTGTGATGTCCTTAGGTTCGTTAGGTTTAAGTAGTTCTAAGTTCTAGGGGACTGACGACCTCAGATGTTGAGTCCTATAGTGCTCAGAGCCATTTGAACTAAAGATACAAAATAAAACATACATAACAGTACATTCTGAAATAAGAACACAATTTAATCCAGGAAACTTACATTATGCAGTTATGAGCGGCGTTTGGTTGCAACTCGAGATTATATAAATAAAGTAATGTAGTATTAAAACGGTGCGCCTAAGTACGTCCAATCTGGACAGGATCTAGAGAACAAAAAGTGACTTTTAGTCTAATCAGACGACGATCAGAAATCTTCAAATGCTTCCTGCGGCTTCATACAATATTTATACAGCCGTGGACTACATCTATGGCTCAAATATTTCTTTATTTCATTACTGATAATTACTTTTTCTGCTAATGAAAGCTCAGCATGAAAATTTGCATTTTAAACACGTTAATGTGAAGTTGCATAACATGCAGTACTGGGCCCCTAAAATCCACTCTGGCTCTGACGGTTGCAACATCGACGGCAGTGGAGCGTAAACGTATGTTGCCGTATTATAGGAAATTATATTGTGGGCGTCCGCAGCTCGTGGTCTCGCGGTAGGGTTCTCCCTTACCGAGCACGGGGTCCCGGGTACGATTCCCGGCGGGGTCAGGGATTTTCCCTGCCTCAAGATAACTGGGCGTTGTGTGTCGTCTTCATCATCATCATTCATCCCCATTACGGTCGCAGGAAGGCAACGGCAAACCACCTCCGCTAGGGCCTCGCCTAGTAGGCGGTGCGGGTCTCCCGCAACGTCCCCTACGTTCCTCGGAGTATGGGGCATCATCGTCATATTGTGGGACCTTACTTCATTTCAGGCTTTCTAAATGAACATTCGTACGCACATTGTGCCGGTTCTTCTAGAAGAGATATCACTGCATATTCGACAGTGTATGTGGTTGCAACACGACGGTAGTCCAGCTCACTCGTCCCGTGTTGCAACGCAAACACTGTATGAGAACTTTCTGGGCGTTGGATAGGACGAAATTCTGTTGTCAAATGGCCTGTCAGATCCCTTAGTTTGACTTCTCTTGATTTCTTTCTTTGGGGTGCTTTCAAAAGATTTTGTCTATGACGAAGCCCCAACTACGCCACATGATGTGTGTCGTCGAATCGACAGTGCTTGCTCTACAATATTGTATCATCCACTCTCATTGCATCTGTTCGTGCTTCTTTCGACGGTCAATTGCAAATGTGCCTTTCAGTCCATGGCCAACAGCTTGAACACTTTGTTAAATAAAGAGTAAAGTTATTTTCTGGAAGAGAAAATTTATGTTATGTGATTTGGTTACTTACCAAATTGTTGTTTGTTAACTGTTTATTTCGTGTACTTTATAATCTTGAGCAGTGTGGGTAGATACGGTTGTTCGACAGCACGTATTTTATTTCTGAGAAGCACACAACCACGTACAGGAAAAGATAGGTCAAATCTTCCTTCTCACATTTAGTTATTCAATACAGTAGATCCTAGTTGCTTTTTGCAACTTATGAGACCTCTTTATTTTTGAAGAACGAACAGCTGATTTCTCTGTTTCAGCTCACGTAAATGTGGGAGAGTACAAAAATGGGAAATAGTCTCCCTAAGCTTATCGTGATAAGCTACATTCTAGCCTATGTCGTATTTCCATGCACAACATTCGTAGGTGAACCTTTATCCAGGTCAGAAGTTGATTCAAGGTAAAATAAAGGTTTATTCCCGTAGCGCAGGCCTACCTTACGGTAAACAACTACGCGGCTTGGTCCGAGACGTCTGCTTGGCAGCGACTACACCGCAAAACAGCCTCCGGCCACCGGGCTCTCACATTCTAGGACTTCACTCTAATAGTTGTAGAAATTATACGATTCCATTTAAAAAACATTGCTTACTTCAAAACCAGCGCAAAAAACAATAACCAAACAAAAAGATTCATGCCTCTCGACGCTCTAATAAATAAATAAAAGGGGTGTTGCGTATTACGTGACTCAAACTGTATGTTACGAACTGATATACGACTTTATGAGCAACTCTTGGTGTGTTTTAATTTTTTGATAAAATATAAAAACGGAAAAACAGATAAATAATACCCATTCAAACCATTAATGGATTGATATTGCAAGGTGGTTGCATTCTGCCGAGCTCCTTTCAAACATCGCGCTTCTGCAATAGGCATAAGTCACTTGTTGATTCACAGTCAATGGCAGGTCGGCTCTGCCCGCGAGAGTGACGTGTCCTTGCCCAACAGGAGAGTGCAAGGACTCCTACAATAGAAATTGTTCTTCACCCTGGGGGTCGCGACCCTCTTGCGGGTCGCAAAGTCTTGCTCAGGCGGTCGCGGTCGCAGGAGAAAGAAGTTGCAGCATGGCTGGTAATGTACGTTTCATGGCGATCACCTGCTATGGTATAAATGTCACAACGAAGTGACAAGGTTTTCTGAAAGCACTTTGCAAATTCGCTCACGTTCAGATCTGGTACTTGTTCATAATAATGAATACGAATTTAATTGAAACCTGTTGAAGAGTTTAAATACGCAAACACTTGTAGGAGTGAGGGGCGACACGATGTCTATCGACCTCCTCCCAGTTCTGCAGAATGGAACTAGGGCGGAGCCAGTCACTGAGCTTTTATTCATAGGCCGACACCAGCGATATCTGCCACGGGTGCCACATAGACAGGTGAAAGTAAGCAAGGGTTATAGGGCCTAGGCTACAATAAAAACACAACAATTTTAATGAGAAGTCTGTGCCTGTTTATTTATTAATAATTTGTCAAATGGAGGTACTATTTTTGAGACACAAATCACCAAATCATTTTCTAGTTGAAGTCTATTTCTCTTCTGAGTTTTTATGTTCACCAGAGAATTCACAAAGGTAGGAAGTGGCGAATGGCACAAATAATTTCAAAGCTTCCTTTGCCGGCTAGGGATACTCTTCTTTTCTCTTCATTCACAAGACGTCAATTTTTTGCGAATTAAATTTCATTTTAAGTATCCTGTTAGCTGCTAAATCTGTATGTGTTTCTTTCGCCATCGTGCTCAGATCAGCCAGTTGTACTGACAATCTAAAAAAGGATTTAGTATCCATCTATGAGCGTTGTCAGCTTCTTGTGTGTTACTGACAAATTAGTTTACGTGCCAATCATTTGCTGTGATAAAAATATCACATGGAACGAGAACAATTTATGAAAGCGCATTTAAAAGATGCTCACGTTCAAATGTGATACAAAAAGGCTGCAACAACACGCACACAGCTCACGTGAAAGATCTGGCCCCACGGTCACCAGAATGCATATCAGTAACAACATTCGAACCAAACAACAGATCGCTAGGATTGGTAGCAGTGAGACAAAGCACGAATACAGCAATTTCTACCTAGCGGATCTAGGGCGCCTGAGCTCTACTCGGTTTTAGTTTCCGAGTTCGGTGGCTTCATCGGGATTCCCACAAAATTGTCGTTGCTGGTCACCTGGTTAATTACTCATTTCTTTCCTGTAGTTAATTGTGGTGATTGCCGTGAACTGAATCATTGCTTTTTATAGTGTTTTATAAAAGAGTTGAAGAATATTTTACAAAAAACAAGCACCATCATTTGTAAAAATACATATCTCGCAGTTAATTAAAAAGAAACGTTGTCTTCTTTTGAAACTGAATGAAAGTAAATGAAATAACCATCCTGCTACATGTCTCAAATCGAGGGGTTCTGTAATACAAAAACATAGGCCTATGGAAAATGGTATTTATTTTTTATTAAAATTACGTAATTCCTTGTTTAACATTAATTCTGAATTGAGCATAATGTAGATTATTTTATAACAAATACACCATGTTAACGAAAAATAAACGAAAAACTGGAAAACTGTGTTCAGGAACAGATCGATAACTAAATGAAGAAAATCCAATAAGTAACTGTGAGAAATTCGAAAAAAGATCTTCCTGTTTACAAATTGACTATACAGTGGGACCTCGTTTAACGAGGATAATTTACTTCTGAGTCTTACCTGCATTGCGAAACACTCGTTATGCGAAACATTGTTTTGGAATTCTTGTAAAAAAAGGATAATGCATTCCATTCGGAAAAAATAGTAAAACAGTTTATAAAATGTACATCCTTTTCTACGAGAAGTTGTCTAAAGACATTTACTTCTGCCTTCTCTTCAAAATGAATCATAAACACAGAAGACGGCTAGCTGAATGAAACATCTGCCCACATATATGTTAATGCATAGCTTTACAGAATTCGTGTTGGTTAACGACGACATATCTAAATTGGAATTCATATAGGGGGTTTTCAAGGCCATGAAGTAACATCAGTCTTGCTTGCAACACCGTAACAGAGAATTTGGTAACATCGTCGAAGAGATCCAAGCGGATGTATCGGTTACAATAATTGCAATGCGAGGAGTGTCGCTAACATTACAATTGAATACTGCATTGTCGGTAGCGTTGTTTTGGGGGAGAAGACCAGACAGCGAGGTCATCGGTCTCATCGGATTGGGAATGGACGGGGAAGGAAGTCGGCCGTGCCCTTTCAAAGTAACCATCCTGGCATTTGCCTGAAGCGATTTAGGGAAAACACGGAAAAGCTAAATCAGGATGGCCGGACGCGGGATTGAACCGTCGTCCTCCCGAATGCGAGTCGAGTGTGCTAACCACTACGCCACCTCGCTCGGTGGCGTTTGATGGAGCGTTTAATGTACTTTGGTCTCCACAATAATAATAATAATAATAACACTGATGTAAGACGCTACGTTCTTTTTCCCTCCGCGTTTTCTGTTATTTCATTGCCATTTCTTTCACGTGGAGCATAATCCATACCGTCAAAAGTTACGTCAATACCAATAATGGAACGATCCAGCGATTATACGCAAATGCACAGCGCTTTATCGGCACATCTGCAAATTGATGCTGTGACGGTACGTCACATAAATTGACATTTTAAAAAAGAAAAGGGTTTTTGCTTGTGTGACGCGTGAACTATAATTTATTTCAAGACTGCGTACGTCTGCGCGATGTATATCAAATATTAAAAAGTGTAATTATTACCACCAAAGCTCACAAGCAGCGATGTGATTAACAAAGAATATTATTTTGTCTATAATCTCTGTGTAATAAAAATGAACATGACCAGAGACTATTGTTTTATTGAGCTGTCTCTCATATTTTGTTTCTTCTAGCGAGGGCCGCCATTGTATAGCCGTCTGGTACTTAATATAAGTTCGGCTGTAATTTAGCAAAGTATAATTATAATTGTGATGAGAAAGTGTGTATTATTGATTTAGTGGGCACCTCTCATGATAGTAATCATTAATTATAATTAACAAATTTATTTTCAGAATTAAGTGTTGCAGGGAGCTAATCTCCTCTGGAAGCATTTGGTCGGACATTACGCTGACGATATTTTATAATTAGAAATTAATGTCATAATATTAAATGTAAATGTGAGAGATTTCTCTATTTTGTTCCTCCAATAGTTTCAGAATTAACAGAGTAAAAATCGATTTCATTTATTAATATTTAGAATACTAAATGAGTTCAGTATTTTTTGAAGTTTGGCCCCTTAACGGCAAATGTGATTCTCTCCAGTTTAGCATTGCAAATAACGAATAATAAATAATAAAAAATATACCATTCAACGAGCATAACAGTATCTCAGTATCCCCCTCAAAACCAAATTAATTACTACAGGTTGCGTAAAAGCATGCACATTTTCTGAAAAGAAAATCTATTAGAAGGCGCCTTGTATTTAAAAATATTATTCCGTACATACTTCGGAATAGCCGAGGTCCGTACGTATGTTATCGTGGTATTGGATTATTTCAAAGTCTCATGCTAGCTCACAATATTTAACGAAGTAAATGATATTGCAGTATTAAATAGATATTTATTTTCATTAAGTACCGCGATAAGTAAAAGAACCAAAAAATACCCGTGTAGCGCGATAATGCCTGATGACTAATGTCTCTCATTTGTATTATTGAAAAGCATACTTGACACTTATTAAGATTTTATTGTCTTCAACAGTTTTTATTCATAGGGCGACACCAGCGATATCTGCCACGGGTGCCACTTAGACAGGTGAAAGTAAGCAAGGGTTATAGGGCCTAGGCTACAATAAAAACACAACAGTTTTAATGAGAAGTCTGTGCCTGTTTATTTATTAATAATTTGTCAAATGGAGGTACTATTTTTGAGACACAAATCACCAAATCATTTTCTAGTTGAAGTCTATTTCTCTTCTGAGTTTTTATGTTCACCCATTAAGAGCATTCACAAAGGTAGGAAGTGGCGAATGGCACAAATAATTTCAAAGCTTCCTTTGCCGGCTAGGGATACTCTCCTTTTCCCTTCATTCACAAGACGTCAATTTTTTGCGAATTAAATTTCATTTTAAGTATCCTGTTAGCTGCTAAATCTGTATGTGTTTCTTTCGCTATCGTGCTCAGATCAGCCAGTTGTTCTGACAATCTAAAAAAGGATTTAGTATCCATCTATGAGCGTTGTCAGCTTCAGAGTTCAGCTCTGGAAAGTAACTTAACAGTTTCTCGTCATATTATGCAAGCTCTGTACCGCGCAAGAAATGTGAGAACTTAGTACCAGTCCATTGCAATTCCATCGATAATCGTCTGAATACAAAGGAAACACTGAAATATCATCTTTTGTAAGAACGTTGACCGCAAACTAAGTTTTGCCAGGAATCCTTTGATTTTATCCTTAGCTGTTATAATCTTTTCTTCTTTCCCTTGGAGACTCTTGTTTAAAATATTTAGATGGTTAGAAAGATCCGCGAGAAATGCTAATTTTAATAGCCAAACTGGGTCACAAAAGTAATTCGCACACCCAGATCTAGAATCTTGTAAGAACATTAACAATTCACCTTTTAGTTCCAGAACTCGTGTCTATACCTTTCCTTTGCAAAGCCACCTGACCTCTTTGTGATAAAGAAGAACCCATGTCCTCACCCATGATCCTAAACAGTGGAGTTTGCAGTGCATTACCTTTAATACAGTTTACAACTTTAATCACGTCTTTAAGCACATCATTTAAATCAAAAGTTAAAATCGTGGCTGCCAGAGCTTGTCGATGAAGAAAGCAGTGTGTCCACGAAAAATTTAGCATTATTGATTTTAATTTCTAGACGAGCCCACTTTTACTGCCGTAGCTTTAGTACTATCACTACAAGTGGTGATACATTTTGTCCAATCAATCTCGTAGTTGGGAGTTCTTTTTAAAAACACGTCATACAAACATTGGCCAGTAGTGTTCGCAGGGAGTGCTTTGAGAAATAGAATATCTTCCATAATACTTTCATCTACTTCAAAGCGTACAAATACTATAAATTGAGCACAATCTGAAATATCAATAGATTCAGCAAACTGCAAATCAAAATGTGAGCCCTTCTTTAATTTTTCGACTAACTGTTCTCGAATGTCACCGGCCATATCGTTTATTCTGCGTTCAATGGTATTATCAGAAAGTGGAATGCTTTTAGCTTGTTTGCCTCTTGCTTACTTAACATAATTTCAACTATAGCCAAGGCTGCTGACAAAATAAGATTCTCTGCATCTGTTTGCGGCTTCCGTGCTTTAGCGACTCGGAATGCGACTCGGTAGCTACCTACTAACACTTTCTCGTTGACACTGGGTACCTAAAATCAGATAAAAAATATTTTTAAATCAGAAAAAAGAATAAAAAATCACAAACATTTATACTGTTTTAAATCAACAAATAACATTACTATTTTATTACCTGAATCGTAGTTTACTGCTGGTTAAGTGTTCTCAGTTTCCTTTCGAAGAAATCCAACGGTTAATAAGCTTCCTTGCAATGTTTAGTTGAGAGATGACGCAGAAGCCTTGATGGTTTCATACTATCAAGTGACAATACTTCGCCGCGAATTACACACTGAGGTTTATTGTTCACGACAGTAAAACCATTCTTCATATAACTGTCGTCATAAAGTACATTTTTTTCGATTTTGATTCGTTTCCGCCAGTGCCACTTGTACAAGGCGTGGATGGCTGCACAGATCTTTTAAGAAACTTGTCCATTTTACTCTCGCTCAGAGCGAAACGCGAAGACAATAATCACGTCCGTACTTGCTGGCGTACTCAGACATCTGATTGTAGTGACCGAAAACGCGCGACTATGCTCACGCTGATCCCTTCTCACTCCCACGCCTCTACCGCGGCAAAGAATATAATTATATCTCTGCCCGCAGAGCGTGGCGACCACTTTTCACATTGCACTTGATTTCTCGATCACTATAGTATCAATAGAAAGAAAATTAAATACATTGCCTTTCAAATCACTGACATACTTTTATTATGGTGCTGGGGGTCGCCAGAATATTTTTACTTGGAAAGGGGTGGCATATTCAAAAGGTTAAAAAGCACTGTATTCGAGCAACGCCAAAACTTTGCAGGAAGTTGCCGATGAGAGCGCTAGACGCGCATCGTTCGGCTGGTTCCATCACACTGTCCGGAACACAAAGTCTCCCGTGTCACCCTTCGCGGTGGTCACCAAGCTGTAACAGCAGTATTCAGACATTTATCTTGTGTATTTGATATGGACGCATTCACGAGTAGAGTTTGGTATTATGGTAAGTTTACAGCAAGCTGCGAGCTTTCCAGTTGAATTCATATGACTGAGAACCGTGATAACAATGCTGTTAGGTGAAATCGTGTCATTTTCGCGTCACCATTCGTATGCCGACTTGCCGTTCGGAAGGTTAGATCTTTGTTGTTATTTTCAATAGCTGCAGAACACGGTGATCGGAATTCCTCTCTGTGTTAAGCATCTTATAAATAGCTTCTCTCACTCGCCACTGTTTTTCTAAACCATTTATAAGTTCTCTCTCTCTCTCTCTCTCTGTATGTGTGTGTGTGTGTGTGTGTGTGTGTGTGTGTGTGTGTGTGTTCTTCGAGATTTCCAAGCAGGCAGACTACGCAATGAAAATCAACGTTTTCACCGCACAAACACTTGGTCAGGAAACAGAGGACAAGAAAATTTGGGTTAGCGCGATTCTTGGAGGTCCTCTGGACAGTAGAAATGGCGAGGCATGGTTCCTAATAGAGTGTGTGATCACCACAGACAGTGTTGCAGGCCCTGCTGGCGCATGTGGGCGTACTGGAATGCGTATCCCTAATGCATGGCCATGATTTCGGTAGGATTTAAGTCGAGAGAACGAGCAGACCAGTCCACCCGCCGAATGTGCTCTCGTACCACCTGTACTGTTCGATGTGGTGGTGCATTGTCATGCACTGAAACAGTGTCAGAGCCAAATGCACCCCTGAAAAGATGCACGTGGGTAAGGGATACATTGTCACAATAACATTCACCAGAGAGAGTTTGTCGCAGGGGTGGGCACGAGAGCTGCCCGCATGGTTGCCCACGGGCACCGTGAGCCGCGAGGGCAACGTTGAGTAGCTGTGAGGGCACGTAATGCGGGTAGCAGAGCTGTGGGATGTGGCTGGCCGCTTGGGTATGCTCACGGCACGGGGGCAACCGTGCCGCTGTCTGAGCGCTTCGCGCACACAGCTGAGTATGGACAAGCTAACGTACGTAGTGCAGGTGGAACACACATACGTCCGAGGTCGTTTCACGCGTATTCAGCGACCGTGAACTCGGCACCGGTACATGGTTATCGGGAGGCCAATCATATGTGGCACAACATGCGTGTGTGTGATGTAAATGTAAAACGTGCTTACCCGAAATTTGTGTATCCTGTGCCATGCAACGGTTGGCCATGTACGGATGAAACACAGCTTCGAACCACTGTAACTCGTTCGGCTTTCATGACCACAAATAGGATACAGACGTAAAGGATAAAGAAACGAAAACATTTGCACTGTAAATGTTACTTTATAGTTACACAGCAGTGTGTAGTTCAAAAGAAGGGTACTACATACGAATAGGACATAGGCATTAATTTACATTATCCTGGATGTTTTTACAATGATTTTGAACTAGCATCTCGATATCTGGTGTGGAATTACTGGTCATTACGCGCATTGCCTCAGTCAGATGAACATCCGTAACACTACTCGTAAGCTTCGGTTTTGTCAGTTTCGTTATGGGGAAAACACTTTCGCACAGGTATGTTGTTCCAGAAAAACTATACTGACGAGCGCCTACTTTAAATAACAATGGAAACTGTTCACGTGGGAAATATCTGTAGAAGCTTTCCAAGGTTTCTGCAGTGCGAAACTTCTCCTTCAGCACAAGATTGCATTGAAAGTCAGTGAGTTCCAACTGAATTTCAGAAGGCACATTGTCAACGTTAACTGCAAAAGGAGTCACAAAACGCTTGACATGATAGCTTACTGTCATCGCTGCATCGTTGTCGATGATAAGGTTTTCGTCCAGTAAATACGTACAGGAGAAGAAAAAAGTGACGGAAAATGCGCATAACATATTATTAGTAACAGTAATAATATGAATCAGTGTCATTATTATCTACATGTATACGTACGTCTTTCTCCTTGTTCTGCTTCAGTTCGATAAGTTTGGCTTTCCTTTCTTCTTTATTCCAACCGACTACATCCTTCTCGTGAAGCAGTTAATAATGTCGCTTCACACTGTACATCTTCCGTGAAGACAATGTTGCATTGCAAATCAAACATTGAGGTCTGCTTTGCGTTCCAACAAAAAAATACTCTTCTACTCATTGTGGATTATCGAGTATGGGTTAAAAGGGTTTTCGTTTCAATTCCTTCTCAGCCATTTTCCACCCACTAGTTCTGTTTTATAACAAACACCGAACAGGATGTCTACACAGATAGTAGACACGACGGGAAGTAAGCGGTGCAGTGACGTGCGTGGCTAGGTGGGTAGATGGTGGGGTTACTGCTGGCTGGCAGAGTGGGGCAGAGCCGCAGGCACGCCCTGCGGGCAGCCGGCCGGAGTGGCCGAGCGGTTCTAGGCGCTTCAGCCTGGAACCGCGCTACCGCTACGGTCACATGTTCGAATCCTGCCTCGGGCATGGATGTGTGTGATGTCCTTAGGTTAGTTAGGTTTAAGCAGTTCTAAGTTCTAGGGGACTGATGACCTCAGAAATTAAGTCCCATAGTGCTCAGAGCCATTTGATTTGAACCTTGCGAGCATCTGCGACCGCCCGTGCTCGCGAAACGCTATTTGCCCAACCCTGGTGTACCGTGTTCAAAGCCTTGGAAGTCAGCACTTCCATGCAACATTATGCCGTAACACAACACCTTTACTACCGAAACTATCGTGTTCAGCGATGTTCCTAGGTGCATTACGTGTTACCGCCTGGCGACATATCAAGATGTGTCCAGCATTATCGAACATCATCGTTTCGGTGGTCCAGGTACTATGATGTGGGGAATCATAGTGTCGTGTTGCTTGAGCGTACTGACAGCCAAACCTTTGAATACGATACAGAGACAAAGATCAACAGTATTGTGACACTGTACACCTTCACCACCTGCGTCTTTTTATGGGTGCATTCGGCCCCGACATCATTTTTGTCGATGACAGTGCGCTACCGCACCGAACAGCAAAGGCAGGCGAGTTGTTGGAACGAAAGGACATTCGGCGAATGGACTAGGCTGCCCCATCTCCCGACATTAGCCCCATCGAACACTTGTACGATGCGCTCAGGAGACCGACTGCAGTACGTCCATATGCATCAACGAGCATGCAGCAGTTATCAGCCGCATGGTGGACTGGGGAAATGCATTACCACAAGAATTCATTACCAACCTTAATGGTAGCATGGGAGCACGTTGAAGAGCATGTATTGCTATCCGTGACGATCACAGACCGTACAGATATTATGAACCATGTTCCGCTCTTATGATGTCCAGGAGGCCAACATGAATTGCGGTGACTTGAGCTTGTAACTTCTACATCTACATCTGCATCTACATCCATACTCCGCAAGCCACCTGACGGTGTGTAGCGTAGGGTACCTTGAATATCTCTATCGGTTCTCCCTTCAGACAAGGAGCGAGTGTAACGGAGGGATTAAGGGAGAGTGTCTTTGGAAGGGGCACCTATACGTCATGACGAGCCTATAGCAGGACTAATACATGATTTAACGTCTAGAGATGGACACTCTGCTCCTGAATTGATTCAAAGAGCCAGATCTTTCTAAAGAGTGTATAATGGATAATTCGGAAAAAAATTTATCTGATTTCAAAATACGTTTCTAGTGGCTGTAATGAGCGGGAAGAAAATTCTGCGCTAGGCTTCTGCAATGACACCCTACGTCACATTCTTAATAAAACGTTTCCTAAGCTACGAAAAATGTGTTATAGACCATGTGGACATATGGATATGCAAACCTTATTAGTGTACAAATCTTTTCTCATCCATGAAAACAGAAAATAAAGAAAGCTCTGTTTTCTTTTTCCAATTTACTGGCTGTCAGACAGAACCCATTCAGCCATTTCAAGAGTTACATCATTCTTGTCTTTACAGTGAACTGTACTCTAAGACGTCTGCTTCCACTTCGGGTGAAGGTATCCCCCCAAAAAGGCAAACTGAGTCTTGAGCACTATCCAGCCCATCAGTGTCGTCAGGTTCTCGACGAAGTCCTGATTTATCTCCTTTGTGGCTCCCTCACCCTCAACTGCTTTTCATTGACAACAGCCAATAACTGATTTTTTAATATTATAAAGCCGTTCACATTAAGTAAATGCCATTAGCTGTACAGCTTTTAACAACGATTTGCAGTAAAAATTAAATAATTTTCTGCCACCGAAAAGGCAGTCTGACGTACGTCTGATGCGTGGACGAGTACAAGTAACATTAGCCTGAGAACGGACAGATTGCAGAAAACATCTCAGACTGGGTAAAGTCTGTTATCCTAATCAATTTTAAAATCGGTTCCATAATAACAGAAAATGCGTCATATACGAAATTAACTGCCATGCTTTTACAACTTTCACATATTCCATGATTTGTACAGTCTTTAAACCCCACTGCACAGAACGCAGTTCAAAAGTTCATACAGAAAACTGTTGATGAGTTCAAGTGAGCTAAACCCTTTCCTTTAAGTAAACTTGCTGAATTGCAAGAAAATTAAAAAAAAAAAGACCGACTGAAATTGAAACAAGATGTCTCACCCAGATGGAACTGCTTACGAAATGTTGAAAAGATTTACTTTAAATAAAGATCGCGTAATTTCTTACCTCACTATTTTAGGTGGAAAATCGATCACCTTCAACTTAAAACATAAAGATTTGGAGATAATGCAACAGGCTTTACAGATTTTGAAAGTTTTTAATGAGGTAAACGAAGAGGTGCCCTCACAGAAAGCAGTCTCAGTCTCAATAATGAAAATCTTGCCAATATTAATGGAATGGCAACTAAAACATTTTAAAGATAAAAACAAAGAATATCCTCAAGAAGCAAAGCCACTGGTTGATAATTTGCTTAAAAGGTTGTCAGAGTGGTTTGGAGTTATCTGCAGTAATGAAATCATTAGTCAGGTAACACTACTGGAGCCCGGATTCAAAGGCTAGGATTTTCAGATGATAAAACGTTTCAGGACTGTTACATGAAGGCTGTTGAAGAAATGAAAGAGTTGGTTGTTCAATAAGAAAAAACAGACCTCATGTCTCAGCCAGTTATCACCGTTACACATGAGAGTACTTCAATCTGGTAGCAGTTCAATGAAACTATTAGTCAACTTCTAGCAAATCACAACCCAGAAAATGCAGCAGGTGTCGAATTGGACAAATATTTAGTGGAGGGATATTTGCCTGGAAATAGCGATCCCTTAAACTGGTGGGAAACATACAAAAAAACTGATGAGCCTAGCGCTGTATCAATTGGTGATAAAGTATTATGTATCACAGCAACATAAGTGGCCTGTGAACAAATATTTTCAAAAGCAGGCAAATATTCACTGAGAAGAGAAAGAGACTCACATCGACTAAAATGAGTCCAATTTTTTTATAAATGGTAATACTGATTACTTTTAGTTTTATGGGAACATATGAAGGGCTTATTTTAATAGTGGTACAAGTCCATTTTTGTTCATTATGAGATACAGGGTCCTAAAGTTAAAACAGCGCTGAAAAATCTGTAGATTTTTCAGTGCTCTTTTAACGTTAGGACTCTGTATCTCAGAATGAACAAAAATGGACTTTTACCGCTATTGAAATAAGCCCTTCCTATGTGGTAATACTGACTGTAAATGATGACTGCAGATACACTTCAGTTACAGTTGTTATAATTCTCATATTGTTTTTTCCACTAAAAATATCAAAATATAACAAGAATCAGTCTTCGTTCTTAAAACTTTTCCACTTGATAAAAATTATTTAGGATTTTGTTGTAATACTTTTAACTTTTGCAGTAGACGAAATTTATATCTTTTGTACCTGAAAATTACTAGGGACATAATACAAAATTATTCCTCCTCTTCGTATGTTCTTTCGAAATTGGTCCAAATCAGATAAAAATACATGTTTAGTGACCTGAATTAAAAATGTAATGTACCTTCCTTTTACCTATTTTTGTGAGTCAATGGTGAGTGGTGAGCCATGAAAAATAACTAGTTCATTCCAGTGAGTGGCTAGTTTTGACCCAATCTCTGAAAACAATAGTTTTGCCCATTCCTATTAACGATAGACTCCTCCCTCCCCCCACTCAGCCTCCGAAGAATAGTGCACCACCAGAGCCAATGAGATGGTGATGAAGTTTCAACCACACGCCATGTAAGGGGCTAGTGAGAGCCAAGTGAAACTAAATAAAACTCAGAAGCAGGACGCTCCGAGAGGCCTATCGCAGTGAGAGCAAGAAATTGGTAGCAATGTCAGCAGATGCGGCCGTAGAAAGTAGCCAGGCAGGGATAAACAGAGATATTGAAAATTGTTCTGGTGCAGTTGATGGAATCCTAGTCGTTCAGCCAGAGTCTTCTGCGTGTTGTGTCATGGGTCTGCACTGAGTTAGTACTGACACTTTCATTTTAAGTAGATGGAATGACGCCAGTTAGCCACTGTGTGTAAAGACTGGCCATTCCGTGAGTACATTTACTTTTGAACAAATATCGTTAGGTGACAAAACTTATGGATTAGCGATATCCTCATATACAGATGGCGATAATATCGATACACAAAATATAAAATGGCACTGCACTGGCGGTGCTGTAAGGTGATTCGAGCGAATAGGATTCCGACGTGATTATGGCGCACAACAGGAATTAAAAGACTATGAATGCGGAGTGCTAGTTAGAGCTAGATGCATGGGAATTCGATATTCCGACATCCACAGTGTCAACAGTGTGCAGAGAATACAAATTTCAGCCATTACCTCTCACCACGGACAAGACAGTGGTCGACGGTTTTCGTTCACCGGCCGACAGTACCGACGTTTGAATAGAGTTCTCAGAGCTTACAGACAACCAACATTTCATGAAATAATCGAAGAAATCAATGTTGGACTTACGACGAACGTATCCGTTACGAGAGGCGGCCAAATTTGGCGTGAACGAGCCTTGGCGGCAGAAGACGCACGCGAGTGCTTTTGCTAAAAGTACGAAATTGCCTGCATCGCCTGTCCTGGGCTCGTGACCATACCGGTTGGACCCTAGACGAATGTAAAACCGTGGGCTGGTCAGATCAGTGCCGATATCAGATCGCAAGAGTTGATGGCAGGGTGCGAATGTGACACATACCCCATGAAGCCATGGATCCAGTTTGTCAGTAAGGCAGTGTGCAAGCTGATGGCTCCATAATGGTGTGGGCTGTGTTTATGTGGAGCAGATTGAGTTCTCTGACCCAACTGATCATTGACTGGAAATGGTTATGTTATGCTACTTGGAGACCATTTGCAGCTATTCATGGACTTCATGTTCCCAGACAACATTTTAATTTTTATGGATGACAATGCGCCATGTCACTGGGCCATAGTTCATGATTGGTTTGGACAAGATTCTGGGCAATTCTAGCGAATGACTTGGCCACCCAAGTCGCTCAATATGAATCCCACCAAACATTTATGGGACATAATTGAGAGGGTGGTTCGTACACAAAATTCTGCACTGGAAACGCATGCGCAATTGTGGCCGACTATGGAGGCAGCATGGATCAGTATTTCTGCAGGGGGCTTCCAATGACTTATGGAGTCACGTTACGCAGGGAAAAGGTGGTTCGACACGATATTATGAGGTATTATATGACTTTTGTCACCTCAGTGTATTTCAGCAGCTGATACTGTTTTCTGAATGAACACTCATAGTGTTTGTCAGATCAGTAGTTATTTCAAATTTTGCCTTTTGTAATAAGCGAATTTTAATAACATTCAGGTTAAGACTCCCTCCTACTTAGGTCATCCCTACTTCCCTTCTTCCAGAACCCTACCGCCCAATCCCAACCAACATTCATTTTTGCAACGTGACAGAAAAAGCTTAACAGTTGTCCTAGCTTGCAATTACAACCTTCTTATTTTTACAGCTTGTAGTGTTTTCGCTACACGCGACCATCGCAACCCTGGCACATCTGCTCAGTCATTTCCCCGACGTATCCTGGAGCCTAAGACACTTTATGTAACCTCCTTCCAAAGTTTGGCTGGTGTCCCACCTAGGCGACCAGTATTTTTTTTTCTTGTATCTTTTCCTTCGTTGTGTTCGAATTCATAAGCTTGGCCGTTTTCCGTGGGTGCTATATATTTCTGTACGCCAGGAAGTGCAGAGGATTAGCCTTTACTAACTGCAGCATATACGCACGAAGATCTGTGTACTGTGAGGTGGGGCGGATGTTGGAACGTATTGTAACTACTCAATACGTTTTTAATTAAATTTTAAATATCACAGGGCTCTAACATTTCAGATCCACATCATTTTTGACATCAAAAAGTTTTCACAACTGACTCGCATATCATCTGATATGGGCACGCATTATGCAAGGTGATTCAGATGTCCCTAGCTATAGGTTTTATGCAACCCGCAACACCTTCAATATTACTCTCAGATTTCCATGTTATCCCGCTTGTTACACGCAAACTATTTGTGCTGCACAGAAGATGTGCAGGACGTTTTTGTAGAAAATTTAATATAGTTGATTTTTGCACTGGGTTACGTTTCCGCTAGAGGCCGTAGTTTTCATACACTACTGGCCGTTAAAATTGCTACACCAGGAAGGTGACGTGCTACAGACGCGAAATTTAACCGACAGGAAGAAGACGCTGTGATATGCAAATTATTAGCTTTTCAGAGCATTCACACAAGGTTGGCGCCGGTGGCGACACCTACAACGTGTTGACATGAGGAAAGTTTCCAACCGATTTCTCATACACAAAAAGCAGTTCACCGGCGTTGCCTGGTGAAACGTTGTTGTTATGCCTCGTGTAAGGAGGAGAAATGCGTACCATCAAGTTTCCGATTTTGATAAAGGTCGAATTGTAGCCTATCGCGATTGCGGTTTACGTATCCCGACTTTGTTGCTCGCATTGGTCGAGATCCAATGACTGTTAGCAGAATATGGAATCGATGGCTTCAGGAGGGTAATACGGAACGCCTTGCTGGATTCCAACGGCCTCGTATCACTAGCAGTCGAGATGACAGGCATCTTATCCGCATGGCTGTAAAGGATCGTGCAGCCACGTCTCGATCCCTGAGTCAATAGAAGGGGACGTTAGCAAGACAACAACCATCAGCACGAACAGTTCGACGACGTTTGCAGCAGCATGGACTATCAGCGCGGATACCGTGGCTACGGTTACTCTTGGCGCTACCTCACAGACAGGAGCGCCTGCGATGGTGTACTTAACGACTAACCTGAGTACACGAATGGCAAAACGTCATTTTCTCGGATGAATCCAGGTTCTGTTTACAGCATCATGATGGTCGCATCCGTGTTTGGCGACATCGCGGTGAACGCACATCGGAAGCGTATCACCCGGCGTGATGGTATAGGGTGCCATTCGTTACACGTCTAAGTCATCTCTTGTTCGCATTGACGGCACTTTGAACAGTGGACGTTACATTTCAGATGTGTTACGATCCGTGGCTCTAGCCTTCACTCGATCCCTGCGAAACCCTACATATCAGCAGGATAATGCACGACCGCATGCTGCAGGTCCTGTATGGGCCTTTCTGGATACAGAAAATGTTCGACTGCTGCCTTGGCCAGCACATTCTCCAGATTTCTCACCAACTGAAGAGGTCTGGTCAATGGTGGCTGAGCAACTGGCTCATCACAGTACGCCAGTCACTACTCTTGATGAACTGTGGTATCGTGTTGAAGCTGCATGGGCAGCTGTACCAGTACACGCCATCCAAGCTCTGTTTGACTCAATGCTGAGGCGTATCAAGGCCGTTATTACGGCCAGAGGTGGTTGTTCTGGGTACTAATTTCTCAGGATCTATGCACACAAATTACATGAAAATGTAATCACATGTCAGTTCTAGTATAATATATCTGTCCAATGAATACCCGTTTATCATCTGCATTTCTTCTTGGTGTAGCAATGTTAATGGCTAGTAGTGTAGAAATCCTGAGAGTGCTATTTGAAGGCATTGCGGGTTGCATAAAACCTGTAGGTAGGGGCAGCTGAATCAACGTGTATGTATGTAACTTGATGCTTCTGCTGACATGTATATGTATGAGTAGATATCAATATATACACTTGTTTGTTTTTGTTCTTTGTTACATGCCATTGATGAGGGCTCTTCGCCAGAATAGCGGTCTGGCAATTAAAATACGTTACGTGTGGATCACGGTGTACAGAAAAACGTTTTTTTAGAAACACAAGTTTTGAAAGTGATACTTCGGCATGCTGTCGCTGGAAAACCGTTACAGCCGTTTAAAAATTGTTCATTCTTGCTGTAGGACCCGGGTGCAAGTGTCCACTGCCGTTATAGAATTTCGGCGGAACGACTGCTGTTCTGAGAGGAGCACGCGCGATGTCACCGTGGAACGTGCCGTCCGCGGCCACAGGGGCGCCGGGACACCTCGCGATAACAGCCCGGAGCGGAAGCTGCGCCTAAGCACCGATCGGTGACGTAATTGCCCGGGGCGGCCGCCGCTGGCTGCAGTTAATTGATCGGATAACGCCGCGTATGTGTTGTCACGTGCCGAGATGGCCCGCCTGTCACCAGCTATGTACGTACGTCGCCGCTAGCTTCGCCTCCGCGCACGATGCAGCGTCAGCGGAGATTATATACTCGCGCGCGTCCCCGTGGAGGCCGCCCACACTCCTGCCTCTCCACCGGCAGCGGTAATTAATTAGTATGGTTACTGCTAATTAATTTTAATAAATCGCTATGTTTATCTTGTTTGTCAAGCCGAAGAACGTATCGTCTTCCTTCTTGACTGAGTGGTCGCCAGTCCTACCGTCGGTCCCACGTTTTATCCCCTCAGCTACTTGATGTACTATCACGTAAATGCAGGGCGTATGTGCAAATCCAACAACAAACAAGAACGAAGTCGGGCGAATGTGCTCATTTCACTAGCGCAAGACAAAGCGTCTATAACACGAGGAAAACCAGCAGGCCAAGTCAACAACGCCAAAGGAAAGAAGAATGCCTTTGTGTGTTAGCCACGACGCCTCTCAAAACGAATTCGACCGCCAGGCTATCAAATAGTGGCAGATAATGGTATAATTGGAGAAGCATTTGTTATGAATAGTAAAGTATGGCAGAAAACGAGATACTGTGAAAAATCCAGTGACAGGGTTGTTCTCATCAGATTGGACAGCAAACTAACGTCGACAGCGATAGTTACGGTACACTGGCCAACGTCGTGAGCACCAGATGAAGAGATACAGAAAGTATATCAGAATACCGAACGAGTAATTCAGTCGGTAAAGGAAGAAGAAAATCTAATAATCATGGAGGACTGTAATGCAGGTGTAGATGAAGGAACAGAAGGACTTACAAGACAAGACAGTCTAGGCAGCAGGAATGAGAGAGCAGGAAAAAATGGCTCTGAGCACTATGGGACTTAACATCTGAGGTCATCAGTCCCCTAGAACTTAGAACTACTTAAACCTAACCAACCTAAGGACATCACACCCATCCATACCCGAGGCAGGATTCGAACCTGCGACCGTAGTGGTCACGAGGTTCCAAAAATCACGTATAGGTTTCCTATGGGTCTTCGTATCGTCTGTTTTGTGTGTTCCAGCAGGTTTTCTTCTGCCAGGGTCTTGTACCGTTCTATCCTAAAACCGAAATGCCCCTAGAACCGCTCGGCCACACCGGCCGGCGAGAGAGCAGAAAGACTAATTGAATTCTGTAATAAATTTCAGGTGATGATAGGAAAAAAAGACTCACAAGAGAAACGGGAAACTGCATTACTTCACGGTCAGACTGAGAATCCGAAATCAAATATTGGATTGTAAAGCGTATTCTGATATAGGTATAGACTCAGATCACTATTCAGTAATGATGAAGAGTAGATTGAAGTTTAAGAAAATCGTAGGAAATTATCGATTTGGAAGAAAGTGGGATACTGGAGTACTGAGGAACGCTGATAAACGTTTGAAGTTCGTATAGACTCAGATCACTATTCAGTAATGATTAAGAGTAGATTGAAGTTTAAGAAAATCGTCGGGAATTATCGATTTGGAAGGAAATGGGATACTGAAGTACTGAGTAACGGTGATAAACGTTTGAAGTTCGTAAGAAGAAGAATACTGTGGTAAGGAATACTAGAGTAGGAGGTTCAGTTGAAGAGGAGTGGACATCTCTGAAAAGGACAATCACATACATTGGATAGACAAATATAGGTTGCCTACAAGGAAGTTAACTGCCAAGAGGCCTTGGGGAAACAGATGAAACACTTCAGTTGATCGACGAAAGAAAGACATAGAAGTACAAAATGTTCAGGAGTGCACAGTAATACAGCAACAGAAATCCATTAAGAATGAAATAAGTAGGAAGTGCAGGGCAGCCAAGGTGAGACGGTTGCAGGAAAGGTGAGAAGACAAGAAAAAAGAAATGACCGTCGGGTGGACTGCTCAGAGTATAGAAAAGTCACAAGAAACTTCGCTCAAACTAAAACTAAGTGAGGTAACATTAAGACTGCAAAGGGGATTTGAGTGTTAAAAGCAGAAGAGACATTGGATGGGAGGAGAGAGTACACTGATGGGATCTATGAGGGGGGAAGATTCGTCTGATGACCTGATAGATCAAGAGATTGTCTGAATTTAAAACAGATCTGGAACACTTGAGATCAAATAAGGCAGAAGGGATGGATAACATTTAATCGGAATTCCTAAAATTACTGGGGGAAGTGGCAATCAGAAAACCATTCAAGTTGGTGAGTATAATCTACAATTCTGGCGACATAGCTGCACACTTTCAGTAAAATATCATTCACAAAATTCCGAAAATAGCAAGTGTGGATAAGTGTGGAAACATAGCACAATCAACTTAAGAGCTCATGAATTTAAGCTGCTGACAAGAATAATATAAAGAAGCAGGGAAATGAAAACTGAGGAACACTTACATGACGATCACTTTGGCTTTAGGAGAGGCAATGACACTATAGAGGAAATTCTGACATTATGGTTGATAATGGAAGCAATGTTGAAGAAAAGTCAAGGCACGCTTACAATATCTGTCGACCTAGAAAAAGCGTTCGACAGTATAAAATGGTGCAAGATGCTCGAAATTCTGAGTAAGGTCTCAGTAAGCTGTAGGGAAAGAAGAGTATTTTACAATACATGCAAGAACCAAGTGGAAACCATAAGCTTGGAAGACAAAGAACGAAGTACTCGGACTAAAAGGGATGTAAGAAAGGGAAATAGTGTTTCGCCCCTAATGTTCAATCTGTACATCGAAGAAGCAACGATGGAAATAAAAAAAAGGTTCAAGAGTGGAATTAAAATTCAAGGTGAGAGGATATGAATGACATGATTCACTGATGACATTGTTATCCTCAGTAAGGGCGAAGAAGAATTACAGTATGAGTTGAATGGAATGAACAGTCTAATGAGTACAGAATATGGATTGAGAGTAAATCGAAGAAAGACGAAAGTAATGAGAAGTAGGGGAAATGAAAGCAGTGAGGAACTTAACATCAAAATTGGGAATCACGACTAAGTTAAGGTACTCCACTGCCTAGGAAGCAAAGTTACCCATAACGGACGAATCAAGGGGGATATAAAAAGCAAACTAGCACAGGCAAAGAGGACATTCCAGGGAAGTCTGGTGGTATCAAACACTGGCTTTAATTTGAGGAAGATAATACTGAGAATGTACATTTGAAGCATAGAATTGTACGGTAGCGAGGCACAGGCAGTGGGAAAACCGGAACAGAAGACAGTCGAAGCGTGTCAGATGTGGCACCGCAGGAAAATGTTGAAAATCAGGAGGACTGGGAGGAACACGTGGAAATCACTGACAAGAAGAAAGAACAGGATGGCAGAATATGTGCTACGGCATTAGGGAATAACCACTTTGGTACCAGACGTAGCTGGGCGGTGTAGGTAATGGAGACAGAGATCGGAATACATCCGGGTACAAACTGAGGACGTCTGGCTAAGTACTATTTTGAAATGAAGAGGTTGGTCCAGGAGAGGAACTTGTGGCCGGTCGCATCAAACTAGACAGAAGACTGATGTTCCAAAGGGGGAGAGAAAGCGTTCCCATTGGTCGCCTCCAGTCAGCCAGTTATACCTAGCACTGCGGCTGTTTGAGGCTGATAAGAGACACACATCTTGTCGAACGCCCGACATAAAAAATGTTTCTCGCCTAAGCAGAAGCCTCTCACATGTTCATACTCAGTTGATGTGTCCGCATGGTGTTGATTGATGGCAGCTACTACGTTTTTGTGTGTCCTCAAAAAGATGTTAATTGTATTTAGTGAAATTCTAACAAATCTTGTGGCAATACAACGGCTTTCTTTCGTGTTTTCATTAGTTTTCTTTCCATGTAATTAAGTATGCTAATAGCATACCTTGCGATGCTATGCTCTCATTTCCCCTCTAGCTGCGCCGTTGTCTACTAGTTTTTCGCACCTACCGCTGCTAGTTTTTTCTTCAATACTACACTATTACGCAGAGATAGATAAGTCGTTGAGCAGTAAATACAGTGGCAACAAGCAGTAGCATAATCACCAGACTATTCAGATCGCCTTTTACCAGATATGGTATGGACGATTATTTGAAGTGATGCTGGATATACCTATTCCAATATCTATCTGTATGTGGTTTTCTGCCGGTATATTCGATATCAGGGTCGTTCTTCCAGTTACTTCCTCCAGTTTTTCTATTAAAACCTTTCTGTTGACCAGGTCGAAGACTTTCGAGTAGTCGACAAAAATCACATATAGGTTTCCTATGGGTCTTCGTATCGACTGTTTTGTGTGTTCCAGCAGGTTTTCTTCTGCCAGGGTCTTGTACCGTCCTATCCTAAAACCGAAATGCTCGCGTGGTAGAAGGGGTTGGGCATCTCTGCCAGCCTTTTGGTGAGGATTCCCGTTAGAAGTTTTAGTGGCGTGGATTCCAACGCTATTCATCTGTAAGCGTTTGGGTTCCCTGTGCCTCCTCTTCCTTTATATAGTAGTTTGATTGCTGACTTTTTCCAGTCGCCCGGTATTCTTCCTAGTTCTATACATTTATTTAGAAGGGAGGTCCATATCGGCAGGTATTCTTGTGCTGTCTATTTTAAGTGTTCGGGTCTTATTCCATTTGCTCCTGGTGTTCTGTTGTTCCTCATTTTCTGTATCGCTCTAGCAGTTTCATCTGTGGTGATGATCTCATCAGCCTGTTGGGTCCTAGATGTCTTTCTCGTGGGTCTTGTTTCTTTTGAACAGATTACTTTTCTTATGTGGTTTCTCCATGTTTCAATGGGTATGTTGGGCTGTATTTTCTGCCTTTTTCGGTCTCAGAGCTTGGTATGGGTCTTCTTCTGCCTCCTCTACCGTTTTCTATTGTTCTTCTTCCGGGCGTTGCTTTTTCTTCGTTCTTATTAGGTCCTTGAATTTCCTCCGTTGTCGTTGGTATTCTCCAGTGGTTGCGCTTGCCATTTGTCCTCTAGTTTTGTGTGTTCACAGAGTCAGTTTTCTTTGTTCATAGCATTCTCTGTCGAACCATGGCCTCACTCTCCTATTCGTGTCTTGTGTAGTGGCCCCATTTATTATATTTGATTTCAGCCATGTGGCAGACTCGTCAATATTTCCTGCCCATATTGCTCTTTCAACATATTTTTCTGTCATTTTTCCTTTGATTATTTCCATGGCCAGGATCTTGGCAGGTGTTACATTACGTCTTTCTTCTAATTTCATGGTTCGGTCACTTTCTACATTTATTTTTACTGGATTGCACTTAAGATTGACTGCTTCTTGCTTCTTCCTTTTTCACTGTAGTGGCATGGCGGTTTGTTCTGATGTCCTCCGTGATTATTAGATCTATTGTGTTGGCTCCGTTATGCCCTATGTATGTCCAGTCCTCCTGTCTGTTGCGAACAGAGAAGCCCTCGTTTACCAGATATTCCATTACTTCTTTGCATTTCCTATCTTGCCTATTTATCATGCAATTCACGTTTCCCGAAATTATTATCTTATGTTTCTACTGTAATCCAAGGTCATCGCTAGTTTATCTGTTATGTCTGTTGCGGTGTGGTATGGGTTAAAGTAGACTGTTACTATAACTCCAGTCCTTGTTCTGACAACCAACATGTTCTCCTCTCTTAACGAACGGTGTCCTCCAAGGCGATCCACTCAGCCGTATCCTGTTTAACGTCCTCACGGACGATGTCACGAAAGGAATGGCAGGAACACGCAATTACACATTCGCTGACAACATGGCCATCGCAGTGACAGATACAGAGAAACTGCAAGTAGCGCTAAACACACTAAGCGAATGGGCGGAGCGAAACGACATCAAGATAAATGAAGAAAAGACGAAGTTGGTAATGTTCAGGAAAGGACGAAGACTCACCGAAGCAGAGAACGTCAAATGCAATGGAAAACCACACAAGAGGGTTAACAATTTGAAATATTTTGTCATCAGAATACAAACAACTGGAAAAAGTTTCAGACTACATATTACATCTAGACCAGTGGCGGCCACTAAAGCTATGAATGAAATGAGAAACATCACACAACTATCTTTCAGCACAGCTATGGACCTGTTTAGGCTAAAGATACTACCGTTTGTGACGTATGGCGTAGAATCTGTGGGAGAACACCTCATATACAAACAGCTGGAAGAACTGGAGCGAGGAAAGGCTAGATACCTGAAGAGAATTTTAGGAGTCCAGTAGAACTAAAGATCGAGGGTAGTGTACGACCTTATCAGGGAGACCTTTCTGATAGAGGATCTAAGATACGACCTCATACTCCGAGCTAGTGCCGACTTCAAACAGCTTCTGCAAGATCTGCATGAGAAGGAAAAACAACACACCGGAGGACTTCTAAGCAACGTCTGCTGTGCAAGACTGGACCTGAATGGAAGCTAACCATGAAACACGACACGTGACGACGAGACTGGCAACCCATGGTTTTCACCACAAGGTGTGTTGCCACAAATTATTTCACGAACCAAATGACGAGTACGTGTGTGAGTTGTGCTTAAAATTTTGTGACCGATGCCATATTATCAAATGCAGATATAGTCAGAAATCCATCGTAGCTTATAGCAAAGACAAGTAATGTGAGTGTAATGTAATGTAAATGTAATCCTTTGCACGGCATGTCTGCGTTTCCAATAAATAAAATTGCAAAGGTTAATTGTTGTCGCCATGTTATATCATGAGCTGCGTAATTACTTCGGTCTGCGAGAGAAATGGCTAGAAATACCAAATATGGCAATATTAAGTTAAAATATTAGATAATGAATAGCTTTCAACAGCAGCTATTAACTTCCATAGAATTATTTATTTATTTTTAATCTGATATAACCCACAAAACGTTCTGCATGTAGTCAAGGCCTTATAACATGTACTTCCGCTGTAAAATTCCCTGCGAAAAAGTGTGTGCGGAATTTGTACATGACTATCCCTTGCATGTATATCCCCTATTTTCATCTATATAAGTGGCGATATTCGCTATCTTACGCCACTCCAACGAGACGGCCGTTATTGATGCGCTCTGTGACAGTTAATTGAGACTTCCAGCTACTTCCTGCTTCAGTCACTGGCCGCGCAGCAGTTAACTTATTAATTGGGTAACCGATACCGCTTCGCAAATTGACCATCAGACTGTCATCTTTCAGTCTAACCCAGATTTCGGTGGTCCCTACAGATCAATATGTCACCACAACTAAGATTTCCTATTCGCCAATGCACAACCAGTCTGTCACCTTTAAGGCTTACTCAGTCCTCGGGCCGCACCGTGGATCGGATTGTCGCCTCATTCTCCACACCAAAAATTAATATAGAATCAAAACAAATATTTTCAGTGATCTGTTCAAAATCAAATGGATCAGATGTCTCTAAGCTCTATGGGACTTAATATCTATGGGACTAACCTAAGGACATTACACACATCCATGCTCGAGGCAGGATTCAAACCTATGACCGTAGCGATCGCGCGGTTCCTGACTGAAGCGCGTAGAACTGATCGGTCACAGCGGCCGGCGGTAAACTGTTCTTGTACTGTTTATGCACATATGACACCGCACGCCAAAACACAATTACGTCACTGGTTGAAACCAAAATTCGGTGTAGATAATTTCCGTTGACCTGCCCTTCTTCTCAACATACACACATCAAAAAATCTTTTGCATCACCTCGGATCCCAGAACTCCCGAAGACAGACGCTGACTGTGGGTATTGTATCACAGACACAGTCCCTTTGATTGTTTAGAAATGTCACTAAACCCGCCCAAAGATATAAACAACCATGCATGAGCAGCGCCTATTAGACGGAGGGGGTCCGACACCCCATCAGTTCCAACTATTCCACCAGGAAGGAGGTACACGGCTGTGTTGTGTGTAGTTCAACCACACCTAGACGGTCAATACCGCGGTTCCATCGCGTCCGCGTTGTTACTTTGTGCCAGGAAGGGCTCTCAACAAGGAAGTGTCCAGGCGTCTCGGAGTGAAGCAAAACGATGTTGTTCGGACATGGGGGAGATACAGAGAGACAGGAACTGTCGATGTCATGTCTTGCTCAGGCCACCCAAGGGCTACTACTGCAATTGATGACCGCTACCTACGGATTATGGCTCGGAGGAACCCTGACAGGGAAGCCACCATGTTAAATAATGCTTTTCGTGCAGCCACAGGACGTCGTGTTACGACTCAAACTGTGCGCAGTAGGGTGCGCGATGCGAAACTTCACTCCCGATGTCCATGGCGTGGTCTATCTTTGCAACCACGACACCATGCATCGCGGTACAGATGGGCCCAGCAACATGCCGAATGGACCTCTCAGAATTGGCATCACGTTCTCTTCACCGATGAGTGTCGCGTATGGCTTCAACCAGACAATCGTCGCAGACGCATTTGGAGGCAACCCGATCAGGTTGAACGCCTTAGACATACCGTCCAGCGAGTGCAGCAAGGGGAGGTTCCCTGCTGTTTTGGGGTGGCATTATGTGGGGCCGACGTGCGCCACTGGTGGTCATAGAAGGTGCTGTAACGGCTGAACGATACGTGAATACCGTCCTCCGACCGATAGTGCAACCATATCGGCAGCGTATTCGCGAGGATTCATCTTCATGGACGACAATTCGGGCCCCCATCATGCACATCGTGTGAATGACTTCCTTCAGGATAACGACATCGCTTGACTAGAGTGGCCAGCATGTTCTCCAGACATGAACCCCATCGAACATGACTGGGATAGACTGAAAAGGACTGTTTATGGACGACGGGACTCACCAACCACTCAGCGGGATCTACACCGAATCGCCGTTGATGAGTGGGACAATCTAGACCAACAGTGCCTTGATGAACTTGTGAATAGTGTGCAACGACGAATACAAGCATACATCAATGCAAGAGGACGTGCTATTGGGTATTAGAGGTACCGGTGTGTTCACCAATCTAGAATACTATCTCTTAAGGTCTCGCTGTATGGTGGTACAACTAGCAATGTGTGGTTTTCATGAGCAATAAAAAGGGCGGAAATGATGTTTATATCGACTTCTATTCCAATTTTCGGAACTCTTGGAATCGAGGTGATGCTAAACTTTTTTTGATGTGTGAATAAGCCCACTCACAACCTTACCCCTTTAAATAGTTTAGACTAGGCTTTTCTCTAATAGTGGGTCTCAATGACTGCTGGTAATTACTTCATCCGATACAAAATGTATAACAAAAGTTATTCCATTAAATGCATAATTTCTGTCTTATTTTGCTTCAAAATAGTAACCGAAAACCACGCAGAACCATTGATGTTCGAGTCCAGAGCTCCCATGGCAGTTCACAGTTTAACGCTTGCTCTTTTATGTGGTGTAAATCATCTCACAAAACATGTTTAAATAACCTTCATCGCAGGGTATAAAATTTCTTAGGAAGTATTATTTAATTAGTATGTATAAAATATCAAGTTCTTTAAGTAATTTAGGTACTTTTTTGTTCAGTTCACATAGTAAAAAGTGTAGAATCAATGATAACAGCGGTTGTTTCACCCTTCTTAGATTCTCATAGTGTTTTACATGTCATATGGACATGCCCTCCTGGCTAGCCACGCAGTCTAACTCGCTGCTTCCCGAGAGGGAAGGCGTGCCGGTCCCCATCATGAATCCGCCTAGCAGATTACTGTCGAGGTCCGGTGTGCCCGCCAGCCTGTGCTTTTAAGGCTGTTTTCCCATCTGCCTCGGCGAATGCGGACAGGTTCCCCTTATTCCACCTCAGGTACACTATGTCAGCAATTGCTGCGCAAACACTGTCGCATGTGTACGCCATAAATACTCTACCACACAAACATCTTGGGTTACACTCGTTTGGTATGAGACGTTCCGGGGGGGAGGGGAGGGGAGGGCAGGGCAGGGGGTGGGGGGGTCCACTAGGGGCCGAACTACACAATAGCCCTGGGTTCGGTGTGGGGCGGTGGTGAGGTGAGTGGACTGCTGTGTCACGTTGTGGGGTTGTGGACCACTGCAGGCTATGGCGGGACGAAGCCTCTCCACCGTTTCTAGGTCCCCAGTTCAATACACACACATATGGACATGGTTATTCTTCTTAAATTGTGTACATAACTCTGCAAAAGATTCAGCTATATAAATATCTATTATTTTTATTTTTATTCTGTAATAGATAATTCTGTATAGAAAAAAAACTTTATTCGAAACTGCACTTAAAATACCTGAATCCTTGAAGAAGCACTTATAAGATGACTGTGGGTAAGCACCATGTATCATTCTTTGGGCTCCTTTTGTACAATCGATTGTCTATTTGTACATTAGTAATAATTTGCCTAATAAAGTGATTCCATAATACGTTACTGACATTTGAAAATATGTTAAGAGGTTGAAATATTTGTTCCCAACATCATAAGAAGTGAAAAAGTAGCTGTAGCCTGTGCAGCTCAGTAATATGTTTCTTCGACTTCGGTGTTCCTTCGTATGTAATTACAAAAATTTGGAACATTCTACCCCATTTTATGACTCGTGTTCATTGTACTATATCAGTTTTTGGTATGACAGCTTACTTGCAGTACTGAATATAGTCCGTTTCCTCAAAATTATTAGTGAGTGCATTCTATGAAAACAGCAGTAACTTTCTTTCTAGTTAGATTTACACCACTGGCCTTGTCTCCAAAAAGTACCAATTCTCCTTCATGAATATTAAGTGGAACGCCATTCTCATACACAAGGTGCTTCAGCAGCCCCTACTGTTTGATTTTTAAGCATCCCACAACGCCTTCAAATAGAACACAGAAGACTTTCATATTCTGTTGCTCACTACACGCAAACTATTGATCCTGCAGTAAAAATAAACAGGAGCTTTTTGTAGTAAACGTAATGTGGCTATATTTTATTGAGGGATATGTTTTCGCTGGATACCATGGTTTTGCAATTATTGAAGAAAAACGCGTTCGAAGGACACTTGTACATTTTTTTCTGAACGAAAACTATGGCCTGTGACGAAAACTTATCCCAGTACAAAATTTAAGTACATTAAATTTCCCACAAAAATGTCCTGCTCATTTCCTCTGTAGGATTAATAGATTTTACGTAGTGAGAGAGGCAATAAGAAAATCTTGCGCGTGGTATCTGAACGCATTTCAGGTTGCGTAAAACACAGCGGTAATGGAAGTTCAATCGGGAGAAGGAGTGGAGCGAAAATTGAACCCTGTGGGACTCTTCTCGTGTGTGTCGATCATAAACTGTCAGATTACAGCCCATTAATAAAAAAGAAGCTATATTCAACAGATGGTTGTGCCTTCGCGTCAATAAGAAATTTCTGCACTTGCCTGCAACAAGCACTCATTTCTTTCCTCTTGACGAAAACACAGCTGGTGTATATTTATTGTAAGAATTGTGTTGTTGAGAGACTGGTGCCACACCCCTTGCCACACCTGCGTGCAGAGATCTCCTTCGCTTCCCTCCCAGACGGAAGAGACGGTTCTCGTGGCGTCATAGGTCTGGCGAGGGAAAGCAGAATGTTTACACTGCGCGGCGTGCTATCTGCTCCAAGCGCTGCAACTCACAGTCGAGTCGGGTGGAGAGGGAGAGGGAGCTGAGAGGTGGGGAGGGAAAGGGGGGCTGGCAGGATGGAACTTGAAGGCGTGCGGCCGCGGAACTGTTTCTCACGGGTCCCGGCGGAGACTGTGGGAAGAGAAGTCCGAAAGTGGCTGGCTCGGCCCGGCCCCGCAGGCAGCACTGCTGATATATGAGCGACCGCCGCGCCGCCCCGCGGCTACTGGCGGGGCCCCGGGAGACAGCACGCACGCCGGCGGCTTCCTCAGTCTCCATCACACCGCGGCGGTGCAGCAGAACGCGCAGGGATGCTGCCTCACATAGCGAGGGAAGGAGGAAGAGGCGGGCAGACTTCCTCGCTTCACCTCGTAGCGCACTGACTCTAAGGATGATTTTCTGGATAATACAATGGTGAAAGTAAATATTGCATATTGCTTCATTCTTAATGCTGGACGTAACAGGAAACGTAACTGGCTTTACTCTGTCAGGTACAGCCACAAGGAAACGAACATATAGAGGATAAACACATTCCCACTACATAAACACAAACAAAAAACGGAAACAAAACAGAAAGGATTCCCCTGCAAACTCTGCCGTTTGCTTAAAATTAGAAAGAAGGTCAGTGTTGGGCGTAATTCTGATGATTTATTAACAGCAAAATCGATTTTCCATCACTTAATGATCACCTTCAGTGCTGGAAGTTAAAAATTTTCATTTTTTTTCTTTATTGTAATTCATTCCCCTGCCCCATACGGGTAGGGGAGGGCTGTCAGTGGCACAATCCGCCGCTCTTCAGCCAAGTGATATGACAACTAAAACAAGAATAAAATGTTACATATATAAGGCGATAAAAAAGGGGAACATAGAGTAAGGGGAGAAAATGGAGGTAAAAATATGCTGACATGTTGACGTTTATAGGTGGACAATTTAAAAAGTCACCAGAAACTTAAAAAACACAGTTGGCGATTCTTAAAAGTCGGCCACAGTATTAAAAACACTCCAGAACAACACACTTAAAACCCACTTGGAGCAACACACGATGAAGACTAAAACTGCAAGGTGGGACCTGCCGAGGAAGAGGTCAGAGAGGATGTAAAAGGAGGGGAGAGCAAGGGGCAGTAGGGGAGGCGGCGGGATGAAGAGAGTAGGGGTGTCAGTGGGTACACTAAGAGGCAGGAGATGAAGAGGGAAGACAAGGCAGGAGGAAGTGCAGAGACACTGAAAGGGAGCACAAGAGTGGGAGGGGGAGTAGGAGGGGAAAGCTGCTCAGGGGAACAAAGGGGGAGGAGAGGGAGCCCTGAGGAGGAGGCAGGAAGATGGGGTTAGAGTTGGTAGGAAGGGTAGATGTCAGGGCGAAGCTCATCATTGGGGAGGGGTCGATGGTGGAAGTTGCATTGGGAAAGGAGGTGGAGAGTGTGGAGGTGGACAGAGGGTGGGACACAACTGTAAAGGCGCGGCAACGGATTGGGGGTGGAGAGGAAGGGAGACACCAGAGGGTGAGGGGGATCAAGGCGGCGGACAATATATAGTGTGTGGATGTGTTCAAGGAAAAGGAAAAGGAGAAGGTGGGGGAAGGGGATGAGGTCATAGAGGATGCGCATGGGGAATGGAAGGCAGATGCAGAAGGTGATGCGGAGCGCATGGCGTTCGAGGATTTGGAGGGCTTTATAGAACTGGGGAGGGGCGGATTGAAAATTTTCACATAGCGATCACTGAATAAGAAACAAAAGACCACAAATACACCTGAGTATAAACCAACTGCTGGCAAGAACATACCTTTAGTGTACAAATTAAAGCTCGTAGGCACCGGTGTCAAGTTATTATCAGTAATAAAAGCTATGGACCCATCACAATAACTGTAGCCACTGTTTACATTCACCTATACAGCAGATCTCGGTGTGACAGGGGCTTGGAACGCCCTCTATGTGACATGTGTCACGTGAAGACTTAACATTACTTTATTTGGCAAGAGCCGCGTGGGATTAGCCGAGTGGTCTAAGGCGCTGCAGTCATGGACTGTGATGCTGCTCCTGGCGGAGGTTCGAGTCCTCCCTCGGGCATGGATGTGTGTGTTTGTCCTTAGGATAATTTAGGTTAAGTAATGTGTAAGTTCAGGGACTGATGACCTTAGCAGTTAAGTCCCATAAGATTTCACACGCATTTTATCTGGCAAAAGATTACCACAAAACACCAAAGTACATTTGCAAATCATTAATTGAAAATTCTATATTAAAAACTCATAGCAAAAAGGAAAAGGGAAATCCACATCTTGCCAACATACACTGGCGTGTTATTTTCAAACATCTTAAAAAAACATGCAAGAATAAAAGTCAACAGGTAAAATTATATGGCGTCAGATTACAGGACTAGTAAAGAAGAAAAATATACAAATAACATGACATCAAATGTAACAGAATTTGTTATAGCACAGTAACCGCCATCTGGCATAGGAAGTCAGAGGCACAAAGTTCTTAATTTACGTAAAATATTACGTTCAAACGAAGAAGTCACATACATAAATAGTGGTAACTGTACAATATATGTCACGATTTGACAGGTCAAAATGTCATGAAACACATTACTTGTTATAAAAAAAATTTTAGGGTGCAGACTAACAATTTTTTTATCATATTTAACGACGTGCTGATACAAACACCTCATTCGTCCCGTTGGGACATGTTAACACATTATAACTATTTCTGAGGCTTAATTACAAAAATTATCGTAATTATGAAAGCAGAATGATTTACAAGCACATTGTGGATGTAGAGATCGTTTAGCGCAATCGTGAGCAAAAACTACTGTTACAAATTGCAAAGAACTAATGATATGTTGGCTAGAGACACAAGTGTACGAAATACGCTATCCTAGTAGATGGTTCAAATGGCTCTGTGCACTATGGGACTTAACTTCTGAGGTCATCAGTCCCCTCGAACTTAGAACTACTTAAATCTAACTAACGTAAGGACATCACACACATCCACGCCCGAGGCAGGCTTCGAACCTGCGACCGTAGTGGTCGCGCAGTTCCAGACTGTAGCGCCTAGAACCGCTCGGCCACCCTCCACTATCACACCTATTATTTATAGAAAAATTTTCTCATATGAACAACAGAACTTGGGTCCTCTTTGAAGTATAAAAGCTACTGTTTGCTCTCATTGCCGTCTGTGTATCACGTTGTTTGTGAGTCAATGGGTCCTCCTGGTAAATGGAGACACTTTTGAATATGGTTAGCCATACTCATTACCAAATCGTCCAGATAAGCCTGTGTATTATTGTCTCACTTCTCCATAGCGGCCTTTTGATGCTCTATAAGATCCTTGGTGGGACAGAACGATTCAAAATCTTTGGTTTTAACAGGGTCCATGCAATCTCAATGCAGATGAGAGCTGGACAATATGGAGACCATTTCATCCGCCTGTTTCTTTCTTCCACTATGGAGGTGTCCACAAGATAGTGACGATAGAGGCGTTCGTTGTCGTCCATCAGCGTGAATCCCGCTCCAAAATGTTCACCAAATGGAGCCACAATGCGTGAAAGTATGAGGTTCCGATATTCCACAACAATCATCCTCCTATGTTTTGGCACGAGAAGTATCCTGCAGCCACACAAAATTCCAACCCAAAACATGACTGAACTGCCTTGATAAGCGTTAAGCCCTACGATACATTTAGGGTGTAAACGTTGACCTCGTTGTCTCCTCACGGAGTATAAATAATGTCAGGATGGAGACTGTTACGGGCCGCATAAGAAAATAACGTTGTGTCCCACTGCTATTGCTTCGTGCAAGTGCTAAACAAGCCGTGATAAGTCCCCTGGTACGTAATCCCTGCTAAAGGAGCATCCATTGTATTGACACCTGCACTCCTACAGCTGTTGGAAACGCCGCCGTAGGCGGGTTGCGTTGTGTTTCTGCTTGCTGTTACACGCAGAAATCGACCCTGCACACCTGTTGTTTTTCTTCTGCGACCACTTCTGTGACGATACTCAGCTGATCCTGTCTCTAGAAACTTGTTCAGTATTTGGAGTTGTCGCTTCGACTCACAGCGACGGGGCCGAGTTGGAGATTTTCACCGTTGGTGGAACGAGTGTTGCGTTGTTATCATCGTTTCATCACATTTCATCATCATCGACATACAAGTCGATCAATGTGACATTAACTGAAAACATTTGTAATTCGGTGGCCGAATTTCCTCAGGTAGGGAATACCATATGATCATTGTATTTCACTTCACTATAAAAGATAGAACAAAATTAATTGCACAAACAAAAAGACATATGAGAAAAGTGTTGCGACACAGTCGAGAATCGTGGTGCCTTAGAAATTTGGGACACAGTGTTCCAATTACCGTACCAAAGGCACGCGGCTGATAACACAGCCTGTAATAGAAGCTATACCCTTTTCTCCTACACTCAAATATACCGCTCCCTTTACGTTAGATTTTTCGAGGTCATTTCGCACCTGTGAAGCAGCGTGACGTTTCTAGGACTTTGTCTCACGTAGCATCTAAAAGCGTAATCCCGAACAGAAGCAACAACACTGTTTGAACTTTGAACGCTATACTTAACTACAATGCACTATTTACCTAATTTTGATCCCCTGTTTAACAAACTTCTGATCTTTATTTAAACGTTCAAACTTACGGGCTACATAGGGCGAAAAATTAAATCTATTTTCGACTTGCTGCTGCAAAACTTCAGCTTTGCTACTGATTTCGAAAATCGTATTTTTGCACACAGGTAACCCGTTTTGCACTTCAGTCCGCAACTTCGTAATTTTAGCACCGTCACTTAAATTTCAGTCTTATCTACTTTCGCTGACTCTTGTGATTTCTTCTCAATCACTGATTCTATATCATCACCGATTCTCAGTACCTCTGTATCAAACATTTCATTCATTTACTTTGTACTCTTGTACGCCATTCTGAACAGAAACCACGACAGCACCTATCTTACTTATGTCTTAGTCTTGCTTTTCAATTCTGCTATTTAAATGGGCATTTATGCCTTTCATTTTTTTCTTCCATTCTATAATATTACCAAACAGATCTAGTTGCTTTTCTTCCATCTTGCGCCTATCAGTTTTTAATTTGGTAATTTTACTTCACAGATCTTTCTGCTTCTTTTCCATCGTACTAGAAAGTTTTAACTTATTACCTGAAAGACCATTCTCTAATTGCATAGGACTACTTTGAAATTATTTCACATGATTGACAAATTCTGTGCAAAGCCATTATTCATCTTTTGCAACATTGATAATGTTTGTGCCCTTAATGGTGGTTGATCAGTCTCTTCATTAATTTCCCTTGATTGTATTTCTCATCTACTGCTTGTCTTCTGCTCCTAATTGTTCTTCTATCGGAATCCCTGGAAACCAGGTGGGTCTAAAAATACCGTTTGTTTCACTCTCGTGAGATGTTTTTTGTCCACTGGCATATATTCGGTTGATAGACGAACGTATCCGTCACCGTCACTCGAAGTCGTAAACATATAGCCAGCCTCTTCTATTAGCTAAGAATTCATCGAAGCGCCACTCGCTCAATCGGTCGGGAGAGATGCTGACTTCTTTCGCCCGCTACCTGGCGCTCAAATTCAATCTTTACGTTCTTCTCACCTGGCACCATATAAACTTCAAATTTTTTCTTTTTGTTATTGCTTAAAACATGTTTTGTTTCACCAGTGGCTTAATGCAACCACATCGCACACCTGTCACCGTACTTGATTCTGTGTTTTTAATATTCACAAACTCTTGCCGGTAGACCTGGAAATTTTGATAACTTTATGATGACTTCGTAAATATCAGATGAAAAGGTCCTTTCACGGTCGCCACGTATAACTACCCTATCAATTCCCCTCTTTCCTGTACTTAAATATAGTGTACTCTTCATGTTTTTCTTTGATTTCAGACTCAGTTCGCGTCTTGAAGTACCACGACCTTGATACGACTCTCACTGTCTGACATAGCATCTAAAATCGTAATAATGAACCCAAGCAAAAACCATATTTGCGCTTTGAACACTATCCTTAACTGCAATGCGCTATTTAACTATCCTTGACCGAATCTTTACCTTGAAAGTTAAATTAGCTATCGAACTAACTACTTCTGAAGCGTTTAAAAGACATACTAGTGGGTGTGTTGTATTAGGCAATAAAATATTTGACGCACTTCACTGCTCATTTTGGCTTCGGTTCTCCGCTAAACATACCCATTGCATTCACAGCTGGAATAACAACTGTGGCTACACTCACCTTGAGAAATTCCTCCTGAAATTTAATGGTTCCACTTACTATATACGGACGCCACGTTCTGAAGGAACTGAAATTGGAAGTTAAGTCCATTCATTCAACATAGAAAAGTTATTCAGGTCAATTTTTGATAAAGTTAAAACTTGCCTTTGAGAACCCTAATGAAACTGACAAGATATTTGTTGACTTTCTTGATTACTTTAATTCTTTGTAAGAATAATTTCGATAAGGAAAACATACTCGAAAAAGACTTTATGCAAATTAATCTGACCCATCAAAATTGCATAATATTACTGATATGGTGCGCGCCGCTATCCTCTGATCTTGTTCAGAGCGCGCACTCTGATCGATTATAGTTCGAGAGTGTAATTGGTTTCTGGGTATTGCACGGAACGTGAACTTCGCTCTGCCTGACCTGCTAGTGACTAGCGCTAAGGTTGTTGTGCCTCGCAATATGAGCAGAGTGGTCTGGGGAGGAGGCGACACGCCGCTGTGCTGGCCATGCGGTGGTGATTAATTGGAGTCGGCGTACTTGTTCTTCCTGCCTGTCTGATGTGGAGGTCCGGTGGGGTCCTGTGAATACTCTGGCCCGGAGACAACTAGTTGCTGAATTTTGGAGTCGTCTGCCAGGTTAGGGTGTGGGCTCGGTTGGCTCGTCAGATTTTCCCCTGGAAGCTCCAGCAGCGGTTTCTGAACTTCATTCTGATGTGGGACGGCGTTGTTGGAACTTTTTGCTGTGTGTGTGTGGCTCGTTACGATATTTGTTGGTATTAATTTATTTGCTCAACCTGGAGTCCTGCCTGGAGTTGCGTTCATGTATGGTATATTTGGCATTCGATGTGTTAGGTAAAGTCTGCCTAAGAAGGGCGGTTTTGTACAGTATATACATAGTGAATTACCCTTGCTTGGTATATGTGGTCTTTTGGGACCTGAACAACACGATCTCTTCAATTAGGTTGTGTAACAGCATTTAGTGGTATGTTCTGTATTTTTCTCACTGTGTTATTATTAACTTGTTGGAATAGTCGCGTTTGGTGTCGTTAAAGCACTTCTAAGACTGTGGTTTGACTATTCATGTGCGCTTTGCGTTTATTGTTTCGTTTTAAGAAGGGAGAATTGTTTATTGAGATTTGTGTGTGTTGGCTTCGGGCACTTATTAAGAGCGCCCGAGTTAACAGCGCCGTGGTTATCATGTGCTGTCGGGATGTTATATTGTATTTTTGAATTTTATCTTGTGTTGATACTATCTGTCGTGTGTCACAGAACATAACCAAGGTGCGTAAGTGATGGGCAGTTGTGGGAGGCATCTCGGGGAGCTCTCAGCGGTTTATTTCGGGAACCGTTTCTAGTGGGAAGGCTCCGAAGGGTTGAGAGCTCGCTCGTCTGTGATTGCGTTGGGAGTAGCCCTCGCCCTGTGGTTGTATCAAATTATTATTTAGTTGTTATATTTATTCACTGTGTGTTGCGCTTCTTTCATTTTATGGTGTCAAGCATCATTATCTTTCTCAAAATTTTGTTTTACATAAATCATTTTAAATTGTAATGCCAAGTTAACTTATTATTGGATTTTGTCTTTTGGGTGGAACTCCTTGGATAGTTGTCCTATAAGAACACACATTTCAGTTATGACTCCGGATATTTGAGGATTCTGTTCAGCTACCGTTGGTTTCGTTACAACCATCCTTATATTTCACCATAATAGTTAAGAAAATTGAAATACATTTTGAAATTAAACAATACTAGTTTCTAAGCATAAATGACAATCATAGAACAAGTTGAATGAAGTCTGGTTCTCCTTTACATTAATAGCTGTTAAAAAAAGTCCGTAGCTTGCCTTGTTAATGCAGTGCAATTTATGATGTAATGCCAAAAATAGAGCCTGGTCATTCATGCAACCATGATTAATAATTACCAGAGACGACTTTTCAGTCGACACATATCATAACAAGTTGACGTATGTGCGTGTGTAGTTTCCACTTCTCTCTAAACCGCTGGACCGATTTACAACAGACTTCGTTTACATATCCTTTACTGTCAGGCAACAATCGCTGTGATGTTGTGGAACCAACTTGATCAAAACAATTTTGTTATTTATTTATTTATTCCCAGACTAGTTTCAGCGACAAATATGTCATCATCAGTGGGTTTTTGATTCTAAAACATGAATTTTCCATCTACAGGAAACACACATCCACAACCACTGTTATCCATAGCTCATTCATACACCAGACAGTATATAAACGTGCCAGTTTCAGGCCCATGCTCCACAAGATAGACAGAACACCTTTTAAACCAGAAAACTACACACATGAATTAAATATGATCAGACAAATAACTCTTGAAAACGGCTACAAAAAGTCACCATAAACAAGCTCAAAAACAAGGTCAAAATGAAACATAACGATAGTAGCCACACGCTCAAAGCACAACGAAAGGATCTGAGAACCCAGAAGCAGAAAACACAGGCATCACAGCGGACCATACCTCAGGAAAAAGGAACGGATGACACAGACTAACATACAATAATAAAGTAGCACAAAGAATTGGCATCTTATTGAAGAAAAACATGGGAACCAAATCTTCAGACCAATCAACACAATTCAACAAAGGCTAAGACCAGACAAAAAAATCAGACATGTTTAGCGGTGCCGGAATATGCCAACTCACATGTAACTCCGGTCAGGCCCAACACATAGAAGAAACAAGGAGAAATTTCCGAACAAAGGACACACAGCGTGTGAGAGCTCGAAAGAGTGACAGCACACGTTTAACTTTCGGAAAACACCTAATGAACAAAAACCGCAACTCCACCAATATTGAAAATGATCTATGCATCCTTAAACGCAGCATCAGTCTATACCGAAAGCAAACAGAAGAAAATTATTACATTCAGTAGGCTATAGTGGAAGGGAGAAACATAATAAACGAATACACAACACTCTGCAACAACACACTCTTTACCGCTCTAAGAGAACTGACACGGGACACAGAACAGGAAAACACACACACACACACACACACACACACACACACACACACACACACACACCACTCCCCACCACACACAGAGACATAAATAAGGAACAGTAATCGTCAGAACTCCTGTTACAGTTATCATAGCCTTCTCGCAATATGCGATATATTTCTCGCCACACGAACGTGAGTAAAAGGCAGACTACATAAAAGCCTAGTACACATAAAAACTGTATCCACAACACTACCGCAATCCCAGTTGTCTAACGCTAACATACATAAGTTCATGTTTTGTATTTGTTTACTAACAGTCACTCATACAGCTGCTGATTGCATTATGTACGCCGAGAAAAACGGCAACAGAAAAACGCAGAAAAATGTAACAGAAACAGCGGCAACAATCGTAAAACCATTCTGTGACATATAGTAAATAAGGTATTATGAAATTATTCGCAGAAAGTAATAGTTGTAACCAAACAGTAAATATACAATAATCTTTTACTACGTCTTAAAACTATGCTATTTCTATTTTAGAATCAAAGAACCCACTAATGAGAGCGAGATTTATCACTGAAACTAAAATAACGAAAGTGTTTTGCATCAAGGTGGGCCCATAATACCACATTGTTGTTTCTGTACGCAAACACGGCCCACTGGAAGAGTTTCAAGATAAAATTGTAATTGCTGTGGGCTAATAACCACTTACCTAACATTGATCAGGAGGTATGACGTCATAAACAATGAAAGGTGTTAAAATTGCCCATAATGTATGATGTTTAAATGTATTACTTCTTTGCTACTAACTCTATACACAACATATTTCACAGGCGAAATCTACATTAGCCGCTGGATATACAGGGTGATTCAAAAAGAATACCACAACTTTAAAAATGTGTATTTAATGAAAGAAACATAATATAACCTTCTGTTATACATCATTACAAACAGTATTTAAAAAGGTTTTTTTCACTCAAAAACAAGTTGAGAGATGTTCAATATGGCCCCCTCCAGACACTCAAGCAATATCAACCCGATACTCGAACTCACTCCACACTCTCTGTAGCATATCAGGCGTAACAGTTTGGATAGCTGCTGTTATTTCTCGTTGCAAATCATTAATGGTGGCTGGGAGAGGTGACCGAAACACCATATCCTTAACATACCCCCATAAGAAAAAATCGCAGGGGGTAAGATCAGGGCTTCTTGGAGGCCAGTGATGAAGTGCTCTGTCACGGGCTGCCTGGCGGCCGATCCATCGCCTCGGGATAAGGTTTCATAACTAACCTTTTTCGTAGGACTCTCCATAAAGTTGATTGTGGAATTTGCAGCTCTCTGCTAGCTCTGCAAGTCGATTTTCCTGGGCTGCGAACAAATGCTTGCTAGATGCGTGCTATATTTTCATCACTCGTTCTCGGCCGTCCAGAACTTTTCCCTTTGCACAAACACCCATTCTCTGTAAACTGTTTATACCAACGTTTAATACACCACCTATCAGGAGGTTTAACACCATACTTCGTTCGAAATGCACGCTGAACAACTGTCGTCGATTCACTTCTGCCGTACTCAATAACACAAAAAGCTTTCTGTTGAGCGGTCGCCATCTTAGCATCAACTGACGCTGACGCCTGGTCAACAGCGCCTCAAGCGAACAAATGTACAACTAAATGAAACTTTATAGCTCCCTTAATTCGCCGACAGATAGTGCTTAGCTCTGCCTTTTGTCGTTGCAGAGTTTTAAATTCCTAAAGTTGTGGTATTTTTTTTGAATCACCCTGTACATCACTGTACGACGCATACTTGTTATTATTGTGGTCTTCAGTCCTGAGACTGGTTTGATGCAGCTCTCCATGCTACCCTATCCTGTGCAAGCTTCTTCATCTCCCAGTACCTACTGCAACCTACATCCTTCTGAATCTGCTTAGCGTATTCATCTCTTGGTCTCCCTCTACGATTTTTACCCTCCACTCTGCACTCCAATACTAAATTGGTGTTTCCTTGATGCCTCAACACATGTCCTACCAACCGATATCTTCTTCTAGTCAAGTTGTGCCACAAACTTCTCTTCTCCCCAATTCTATTCAATATTTCCTCATTAGTTATGTGATCTACCCATCTAATCTTCAGCGTTCTTCTGTAGCACCACATTTCAAAAGCTTCTATTCTCTTCTTATCCAAACTATTTATCATCCATGTTTCACTTCCATACATGGCTACACTCCATACAAATACTTTCAGAAATGGCTTCCTGACACTTAAATCTATACTCGATGTTAATAAATTTCTCTTATTCAGAAACGCTTTCCTTGCCATTGTCAGTCTACATTTTATATCCTCTTTACTTCGACCATCATCAGTTATTTTGCTCCCCAAATTGCAAAATTCCTTTACTACTTTAAGTGTCTCATTTCCTAATCTAATTCCATCAGCATCACCCGACTTAATTCGACTACATTCCATTATCCTCGTTTTGCTTTTGTTGATGTTCATCTTGTACCCTCCTTTCAAGACACTATCCATTCCATTCAACTGCTCTTCCAAGTCCTACTCCGAATTTTTCTTTTGTTTCCTTCACTACTTGCTCAATATACAGATTGAATAGCATCGGGGAGAGGCTACAACCCTGTCTCACTCCCTTCCCAACCACTGCTTCCCTTTCATGTCCCTCGACTCTTATAACTGCCATCTGGTTTCTGTACAAATTGTAAATAGCCTTTCGCTCCCTGTATTTTACCCCTGCCACCTTCAGAATTTGAAAGAGCGTATATCAGTCAACATTGTCAAAAGCTTTCTCTAAGTCTACAAATGCTAGAAATGTAGGTTTGCCTTTCCTTAATCTAGCTTCTAAGATAAGTCGTAGGGTCAGTACTGCCTCACGTGTTCCACCATTTCTACGGAATCCAAACTGATCTTCACCGAGGTTGGCGTCTACTAGTTTTTCCATTCGTCTGTAAAGAATCCGCGTTAGTATTTTGCAGCCGTGACTTATTAAACTGATAGTTCGGTAATTTTCACATTTGTCAACACCTGCTTTCTTTGGGATTGGAATTATTATATTCTTCTTGAAGTCTGAGGGTATTTCGCTTGTTTCATACATCTTGCTCACCAGATGGTAGAGTTTCGTCAGGACTGGCTCTCCCAAGGCTGTCAGTAGTTCTAATGGAATGTTGTCTACTCCCGGGGTCTTGTTTCGACTCAGGTCTTTCAGTGCTCTGTCAAACTCTTCACGCAGTATTATATCTCCCATTTCACCTTCATCTACATACTCTTCCATTTCCATAATATTGTCCTCAAGTACATCGCCCTTGCATAGACCCTCTATATACTCCTTCCACCTTTCTGCTTTCCCTTCTTTGCTTAGAACTGGGTTTCCATCTGAGCATTTGATATTCATACATTATTAAACCTACTCCTGCATTACCCCTATTTGATTTTGTGTTTATAGCCCTGTAGTCACCTGACCAGAAGTCTTGCTCCTCCTTCCACCGAACTTCAGTAATTCCCACTATATCTAACTTTAACCTAACCATTTCCCTTTTTAAATTTTCTAACCTACCTGCTCGATTAAGGGATCTGACATTCCACGCTCTGATCCGTAGAACGCCAGTTTTCTTTCTCCTGGTAACGACATCCTCTTGAGTAGTCCCCGCCAGGAGATCCGAATGGGGGATACTTTACCTCCGGAATATTTTACCCAAGGGGAAGCCATCATGATTTAACCATACAGTAAAGCTGCATGCCCTCGGGAAAAATTACGGCCGTAGTTTCCCCTTGCTTTCAGCCGTTCGCAGTACCAGCACATCAAGGCCGTTTTGGTTAGTGTTACAAGGCCAGATCAGTCAATCATCCAGACTGTTGCCCTTGCAACTACTGAAAAGGCTGCTGCCCCTCTTCAGGAACCACGTTTGTCTGGCCTCTCAACAGACACCCCTCCGTTGTGGTTGCACCTACGGTACGGCTATCTATATCGCTGAGGCACGCAAGCCTCCTCACCAACGGCAAGGTCCATGGTTCAAGGGGGGGTCGACGCATACTTGAAGGCATATAATGTCCTAAACTCTGAGATGAGTCATGCATGAAGTTTTAATACATTTGTTCTTTCTTACTATGACACTCTGCCCACTTCCATGGTCTATCAACTGCAACCAAGACTTTAATAAAATGGCAAAGGTAATGTAAATCAGAACACTGGGAGAAGATGTGGTCTAAATAACAATTGATTTATTGTTTCTTAACATCACATTACAAATTATGGCTAAAGAAACGCCACACAAACATTTTTATCTGACATTCGCTTTCAATAATATGCGCTCTATGGTTAACAATGTGATCAGCTGGGGATCAACACAACACACTAATCAGAACTAATAGCTTTATCTGACTTCATAAATGTGAATCTGTGGCATGGCTCAAAAACTACGCTACTATCAAGCATCTATACTCTACTATTCCCTAACGAAAAATATGGTTCCGAAGAACGGGGTCCTGAGAATCATGGAGCCTTACGCCGTATTAGCGAATACTGTACCCTCCTGCAGGTGAGGGTGGCACAGTACGTGTGCGGCTGGTCCCGGCGGAGGTTCGAGTCCTCCTTCGGGCATGGGTGTGTGTTTGTACTTAGGATAATTTAGGTTAAGTAGTGTGTAAGCTTAGGGACTGATGACCTTAGCAGTTAAGTCCCATAAGATTTCACACACAAGAGCATTTTTTTTTTTTTTTTTTTTTTTTTTTTTGATGGCACAGCACGACGCGCTCGGCGAGTAGTCATGAACAGTGGCAATCTGTTATTAACGGCGTGCGTCCGGAAATACGCAAGTACGCGTTTGGCTGATTCGGAACGCAGGTACTTCCCTATGAGTCTCTGAAACCCCGCTGGAGTCCAGTGTGCAGGTGGAGCACTTTGCTGGTCTGCCAAACCAATTTGACTCCGTGACAGAATATGTCATACGTTTAGATGGCTGACTCAAAACAAATATTTGCACTCACGCATAACTCGTGTGTGTGATGCATGAAGCAGTATCTCTGACAGTTAAGATGGTGACTGGCACAGGCTCTAAGTGGCACACTAGCAAAGGACACAAGCTTCACTATCTAGGTAAAGACCTGCCATTCTTTACTAGCGAAGTAACAGTACAAGAGTGATCTTCTCTTTCTCTATAGCTTTCCCTCTGCAGCTCGGTAGCAGAGCACATTTGCATGCTTAGACTACACCCACTTTAGCACAAGCCAGTCAAGAGCTGGAGCTCGGCATTCCAAGCTGGGAGACCGCCCCTCTGCTCTGCATACACAGATTTGACCAACCAGTGACTTTACAAATTAACTGGGAGAAAAGAAAGAAAGATTCAGCTTCGCGCCCTCTTTTTCCACACGTTCAGCTTTGTCTCTGCTAAAAGCGTGACTTGAATGGAACCGCAGCCTCCATAATAGATCGTTAGCTCCTCTGTTGCGTCCATTTCGAACTTTCCAAAGAACGGCCATAAACTCGCTAAAAGCTTCGTGCCTTCACAAATATGTTCTCTAGCAGAGTCTGGACGCCCAGGCACCACTGCCCTGTCCCAAGGAATTCGCAAAAACTCTCAACCGTCTCATCCACTTCCTACCTAACAAGGGCCCATACTCTGCTTCATTGCTGATTGGCTGTTGGCAAACGTTTTCACCCAGGCTCTGCAGAAGAAAGCAGTCGCCATACGATTTTACTGCTGTCGATTAACTCAGCACCCTCTTCCTTCGAACACAGGTAACACCTACCGCTATGCCTTCACTAGAGCACACAAGCAATATCATTAACTACTGCCAACCACTTCATCATATGAATGAATCCGGATTGTATCAAATGTTGCAACCAAGTAATATATATCACCTTCCCAATGAACATTAAGCAACATGACACTGTATCAAAAGTGAGAGTGCCCTGTAGTCTCTCAACTCTTACAATCCAGCCAACTTAATGAAATCTCGTACACCTGATAGCACTTTTAACAGCTTTCAACTGCAAAGCGCAAACGGCTGTAGTCGAAAACAATACCCATCTATAGGACTATGAAGAAGAGTTCACAAAAGAGTTTGATATTGTACTTATCCATTTATACAGTATGCATATACCTTTGTACGGTTGTTTCATAATTTCAAATGTGTTTTCACCAATACATGACAATGAAATTTTTTCACTATTACACTACAAACACAGTTCTTCTTTTTGCTTTTGTTTCGAATAGAAAATTGGCAAAATGAATATCTGGGCGATGCCAGACTTGTCTGCTAGAACAGAAATATTATCAAACTTTTTCCAGATGTGTCGATGTTAGCACGAATTATAAAGTTTTGTGGGGCGCACCATAGACATGGCTGGCCACTGTCATTGCTGTCTGGTTACTTGTGCCATGATCAGTGTGCCTGCATGTAGAAGGTGTTCCCAAAACGTTACGAGACAAGGCCATCTGTTAGCCCTACCTTAACAATGTTCACTGGGTCTCCTAAATCGCATTTACTCTTGTATAAAAGGAGTTCCCCAAACAGAAACGAGTGAAAGGCCAGGTCTTCTCAAGTCCAATGGATTCCTTATTTTCTATGCTTCTTTTGCCACTTTTCGCAATAATAAATAGTACTGAGTTAAGGATAAGTTAAGATATATATAAATGATTTTTTTATCTTCTTAAATCCAGAAAAATAATTTAGTTGCATATATACATTGGATTAGAAATTAACAAAAACATCACCTTATGTCTCAACGAGACTACTAAATACCTGGACAATAAGACTGTTCCGTTACAAACTCTACCTGTGGACATCCCACACATTACGTCAACATGTGGCAAAGCACTTGTAAAACCTTGGCGATCCAGCATTGCATCAACTGGAGGTGCATACGTTCGCTGCCTCGTAGCCAGTCATGAGAGGGGAGGATGGGAGGGCATTATTCATATGCCAATATGTCACCAGCCAGGTTCATGCCGGCAATCGTAACCAGACGGGTGACATGCTGCTGGATCCTCTGGTATCAGCTGGGCAGTCGTTGTAATCATCAGCCCGTCACTCGTATGCCAAGGTCCGGAATTCAAGCTGCCGTGTCGGGCCACCTGCACGTCCCAGTCTATGCCTGCACACTGCTGGCAGGAATGGCACACAAGCCTCAGCTCGAACTACTCGGCGCTTTGCCAGCAACCTGCCTGATAGCAGCTTGCGTAATGTTTAGAGGCTTCCGCTGCACCTACACCGATATGAAGAGACTTGGGACGATGCTAAGATGCGCCACTGGACAATGGCGCACACCTGTATATGCTCTAACTACTTGGAACAATAGTTTCCTGAACGCTGCCCGTCTTGCTGCCTCCACCTTCATCTCTGACAACTGTAGTCCCCGCCAACTCACTGAACCTAAAATGTTCAGGTGAGAGAGTCGAGCAACTTCCTGACAATCCCAAAGAGCGGCTCCTTCACCACCAACCATAGAGGTCGCTACACCCCAGAGCTCTGCATCACTCAGCCCCTGGAAACTGAAGAAAACTTTTAATGAAAAACCACTATAATTTCAATAAAATATGTAAAACGAAAATACGAGGTGTGGCTAGAAAAAAACCGGACTAGTACTGGTGAAACAATAAAACGAATGCAATAAGGCTGAAAGTCGCGTGGCCTGTCACGTGACTCTCGCTCCGCCTACTGCTCGAGTTTCATCTGCCTCCTGCACTCAGTCTGCCCGTGGCGTCTGTTTTAAGTAGTTGACGTTTTGTCTGTGCGTCGGAAAATGTTGAGTGTACAGAAAGAACAGCGTGTTAACATCAAATTTTGTTTCAAACTAGGAAAATCTGCAAGTGAAACGTTTGTAATGTTACAACAAGTGTACGGCGATGATTGTTTATCGCGAACACAAGTGTTTGAGTGGTTTAAACGATTTAAAGATGGCCGCGAAGACACCAGTGATGACACTCGCACTGGCAGACCATTGTCAGCAAAAACTGATGCAAACATTGAAAAAATCGGTAAACTTGTTCGACAAGATCGCCGTTTAACAATCAGAGCAGTGTCTGAGTTAACAGGAGTTGACAAGGAAAGTGTTAGGCAGATTCTTCATGAAAGTTTCAACATGAACAAAGTGTGTTCAAAAATGGTTCCAAAGTGTTCACAATTGAACAGAAGGAACGCCGAAGAATGATTTGTTCTGACATCCTGGAAAACATTGAAAGTGATCCCACCTTCTTACAAAATGTTATTACTTACGATGAATCGTGGTTTTTTACTTACGATCCCGAAACTAAACGCCAATCGATGCATTGGAAAACTCCTGGTTCTCCACGACAAAAAAAAGCACGAATGTCAAAATCGAAATTCAAGGCAATGATGATTGTTTTTTTTTATATCAAAGGGATTGTGCACATTGATTGGGTACCAGAGGGACAAACAGTGAATCAGCATTACTACATTAGCGTCCTGGCTACCCTACGTGAGCGAGTACGGAGAAAACGGAACGATTTGAGGAGAAAAAAGTCATGGATCCTTCACCAAGGCAATGCCCCAGCTCACAGTGCGTTGTCAGTGAAGACGTTTTTGGCAAAACACAACATTCCCATCTTAGATCATCCACCCTACTCACCTGATTTGGCCCCCTGTGACTTTTTTCTTTTCCCTAAAGTCAAGTCAGCTTTGAAAGGAACTAGATTTGAGACTGTTGAAGCAGTAAAAGAAAAAGCGACGGAAGTAATGTATGGACTTACCGAAAATGATCTGCAGCATTGCTATGAACAGTGGAAAATTCGTATGGAGCGGTGTAGAGACCGAGGAGGAGAGTACATTGTAGGAGATAACATGAAATTGTAAATAATTGTAAATAAATGTTTTTTCCAGCATCAGTCCGGTTTTTTTCTAGCCGCAACTCGTAATGGTTCAAATGGCTCTGAGCACTATGGGACTTAACTTCTGAGGTCATCAGTCCCCTAGAACTTAGAACTACTTAAACCTAACTAACCTCAGGGCAGCACACACATCCATGCCCGAGGCAGGATTCGAACCTGCGACCGTAGCGCTCGCGCGGTTCCAGATTGTAGCGCTTAGAACCGCTCAGCCACTACGGCCGGAAAAACGAAAATAAATTGGCAACAGGCGCAAAATCACTGCTTCAAGAAAGCAAGTGAACAATAGGCACTTGACAACCAATAAATCTGCAGAATACTTAGAAAATATTTTAAAAATGGCTTCAAAGTGGCCAGAATACACAAAAATGTCCACCGTAAATTCCCCTAAGAACCAACCTAGATTGGGAAGAAGGGAAGGAAAACGAAATTGCTAGACACATTGAAAGGTTACAAAATAGCAAAGCATCGGGTGAAGATGTTATTCTTAAATATCTCCTGTAATTAGCTGCTCTAAAAGACATTATAATATATTACATCGATCATACAGAACGCTATGCGATTTAATAAATTTCCGGATGACCTGCTTTGATACATCGATTAAAAGAAAGACACGGAAGTGTCGTTAATATTTATTTGGGGATCTCTTTTTCCACGTCCCATAAAAAGTTTAATCTCTGTATCTCTTGGACGGAACACAACAACTACTTCAATGAAAAATTGCAAACATCAAGCAGTTTTCAGACTAAATACGCGTACATCTTGTCCAGAAAAAATTGTCAATATTGTGAAAGAGCAAACACGGTATCTCATAACCACTGCCATAATAGAGAAGAACTGAAGGTGCAAAATCTAAGACAAAATTCAGGGCGAAATTACAAACCGTTTTCAAAATGAAACAGGAGTGACACAAGGTGATAGACTCCATCCATTAATTTTCAACAGAGCTACAATAACTAATGCAAGAGTGGCGAAAACTAAAATAGGAGTTAAAAATTGATGAACCCATAAAATTAGGAAGAACCAGTGTTAGGATTGGTTACTTATCTGCTGCAGACTAAATGGCGACTATATGTTAGGACATTAAAAAGCTGAAAAGAAATTGAAATTTACGAGAAACATCAGAGTGCATCTGTTACAATCATTCGAGAGAACAAATAGAAATTTCTTGAATAATTCAGCCGATTGGCCCGTCTAAAAGGTGCGACATTTCGGCAAGTTGATTTCTTGCCACCTTCCTTACGACTGTGTCGTATCTCCCCTCTCCCTCCGCTCTATCCGAGGCCTCCGGGAGCGGACCTGGTGCGATAGTGGGGGAACTGTGGCGTCGGACGTCGATCCAGGGCCTTCAGTAGCATCGCGGGTGGTGACGGACTCGAATATCTTTTGGCGTGGTGTCAATGCTTCTGCGTGCTCTTCCGCTGTCATGACTGGAGTGGACCTCTACGGAGACTGCCGCTGTGCTCTGGCCTTACTCAAGGCTCAGTCCCAGACCTTGCTAAATTGAAAACCACTGTCATTGATTAGTCCGTCATGTAGTCGAATCTCTTGAGCTTCTTTGAAAATATAATCCCAGAAGGTGTTGAATAGTTGTAGAAACTGATGTAGTCATAATTCATGCTACATTATTTTATCACAAGTATCCGGACACCTGGCTGAAAATGACTTACGAGTTCGTGGCGCCCTTCATTGGTGATGCTGAAAGTCAGTATGGTGTTGGTCCACCCTTAGCCTTGATGACAGCTTCCACTGTTCGATCGTCCTATGTTTACGCTCCTTACACCAAGCGAGGCGTGATGTGTGGCTTATGAGCAGCCGTTCGACCATGAAATCCAAGTTTTCTCACCTCCTATCTAACTGTCATAGTGCTTGCAGTGAAACCTGCTGCATTTCGGAATTCCTGGGTGATGGTCCGAATAGATGTCTGCCTATTCGACATTACGACCCTCTTGAACTACCGGCGGTCAGTGTCAGACGAGGTTGGCCTGTACACTTTTGTGCTGTACGTGTCCCTTCAGGTTTCCACTTCACTATCACATTGGAAAGAGTTGACCTAGGGATGTTTAGGAGTGTGGAAATCTCGCGTACAGACATATGACACAAGTGACACCCAATCACCTGACCACGTTCGAAGTCCTTTTCTCACCTCCTATCTAACTGTCATAGTGCTTGCAGTGAAACCTGGTGCATTTCGGAATTCCTGGGTGATGGTCCGAATAGGTGTCTGCCTATTAGACATTACGACCCTCTTGAACTATCGGCGGTCAGTGTCAGACGAGGTCGGCCTGTACACTTTTGTGCTGTACGTGTCCCTTCAGGTTTCCACTTCACTATCACACTGGAAAGAGTTGACCTAGGGATGTTTAGGAGTGTGGAAATCTCGCGTACAGACGTATGACGCAAGTGACACCCAATCACCTGACCACGTTCGAAGTCCGTGCGTTCCGCGGAGCCCCCCATTCTGCTCTCTCACTACGCCTAATGACTACTGAGGTCACTGATATGGAATACCTAGCAGAAGGTGGCACCACAATGCACTTATGTTTTAGGGGGTTTTCGGATACTTTTGATCACATAGTGTATGTCGTGGGAGATATAGTGTTCTGGCACAGTGAACTGCCGGCTGAACATAGTCAGTGTGACGTTTATGCTCAGATCATCTCTCTGTAGTGTCCAGATAGTCTGGCCTATATACATGTTCCCACATTGGAAAGGGATGCTGTAGGCTCCCGGTTTCCGGAGTACTAGAATGTCGATAACTGATCCTAATAAGGTTTTCGTCTTGGCTGATAGGCTTAAAATGTTTCCATTTTGGCGATGTGTTCCCGACGTATGGAATAATCGCCGTCGCAGCTGCGTCATCTTCGTCTTCAGCGTGCTTGGCCTTGGCTTGTTCGATTTTGAGTCTAATTTTTTATGGTGGTTGCCGTAACCATTCGTGAGGAACACGACCTGTAAGTGCTGAAATTCAGCTGCTAGACAGTTACAGGGTGTCCAGAAAAGGACTCCCTGATTTCAAAATTAAATATCTCGAAAGCAAAGATCGATAGAGGAATGCAGTAAACGGTATGTTTATTGTGAAAGCTGTAAGAAGTTTATACAGCAGTTTGAAATAATAGTTACAAAAGCTGCTAACAGATGGCGCTGTAATCGCCATACGTAATGCCTAGTATAAATAGTGATCCGAAGCCCAGAGCGATCAGTTCCACTATTGAAACATGAAAGGAGGTTAGCGAACCGAAGGAAGAGATTAAAACCATGTACTCCATTGAACAATGCGTTTTTCTGGTGCTATAGTACCACAGGTTGGAAGAGAGTCCTACGGCAACAAGGCGAAGTTTTCAAGCACGATTTAATGTTCCAAAGGACCCGATGCGAAAATCATTCGTACGCTCTTCGCAAAATTTCAACGAACAGGCAGCGTAACTGATGATCTAGTGAGGCATCTTGGCCGCAAGCAAACCGCAGTTACGCCTGAAAATATCACCACAGTTTCTGGAATTATTCAGCGAAATCCAATGTCATCCGTCCGTAGAATTGCATCTGAGAGTGGTTTGAAGCTTTCCAGCACGCAGAAAATACTGAGAAAGAGCCTACACATGTTTCCATTCAAAATTCAAACGCACCAGGCCATACCCGTACGAGCTGTGCAACAAAGGGTTGCCTTTGCTAATCAGATGCTCACAATGATCGACAGTGAAGGATTTGATGTTGGCTGCATCTGGTTTACAGATGAAGCACACTTCCACCTGAATGGATACGTGAATAAGCAGAACTTGCTATTTTGGGGTTCCGAAAAGCCATATTGGTGTGAAGCGAAACCCCTGTATTCTCCTAAAGTTGCTGTGTGGGCTGCAGTATGCAGCAGAGGCATTATTGGCACTTTTTCATTCGAGAAACGGTCACTGTTGCACGTTACGTTGCAATTTTGGAACAATTTGTCGCCACAGCAAGCGGTAGGTACTGAATGGTTTATGCAAGATGGAGCCCGACCACATGGGACTGAACAAGTGTTTCGCTTTCTTGAGGAAAACTTCGGGAATCGAGTCATTGCTTTGGAATATCCCAAATTTACTGGTGCAGGCATGGATTGGCCTCCATATTCGCCGGATTTGACTCCCTGTGACTTTTTTTGTGGGGCACAGTGAAAGACATCGTCTACCGAAGCATCCCGCCACGCTGGACGAGCTTGAATCGGCAATCTCTGTGGCATGTGAATCCATTTCGGTTGAGACACTACGAAATGTGATGGCGAATTTCATTCTTCGTTTGCGCCACCTCTGTAGTGCCAATGGTGAACGTTTTGAAAACATTGTGATATGATTGTTTGCAAAGATTGTTTTCATACGATTATTTCACTTATGTATGCTGATATGAGCTGTACAGCGTACAGCGCCCTCTGTTAGCAGCTTTTGTAACTATTATATCAAACTGCTGTATAAACTTCTTACAGCTTTCACAATAAACATACCGTTTACTGCATTCCTCTATCGATCTTTGTTTTCGAGATATTTAATTTTGAAATCAGGGAGCCATTTCTGGACACCCTGTATGATCCGTGATTTCGCGTACTGTATGCACTAGTGTACTCAGGACACCTTCTCGTTGTGAAGAGGCATGACAGCTGCAGTCAGGCACGTAAATATGTGTATGTGACTATTCACGGTAGACGCTGTGTCCCAGCTTGCCGTCTGGTCTTAGTTTGACGAGCACATTCAGAAATGGAAGTTGATTGCTTTCCTCTCTCTCTGTCGTGAATATGCTGTTCCGGTGCAACGAATGCAGGTGTTGCAGGAAGTCTTGTAGGTTCTTTCATTAATGTGGTCAGATTACGAACGTCTCGTCTACATATCGAAATAAATTTCGGGGGCTTGTAGGTTCCCTATTCCTGGGCTGGTCCTTCAAATGCTTCCATAAACATATTAGTTACCACTGGCGAAAGTTCGTAATAATTTCCGTCGAACAGAAATCAGGATGACGTAAGCACGAATTCTAACAGCTTTGTTCGCGCTAGCCCGAAATTTTCTCCTATGATGCTTAGGGAGTCTCTTAGAGGCACCCTTGTAAAGAGAGATATCATGTCGAAGCTCACGATGAGGTCTTATTGCCCAGTCGAAAGTTCTGAAGCTACTGAATGAAATGCGCTGAATTTCGTATGTGGTGCTGGAATTTGCCCACAGAAGGCTGAGCATCGCTATCATGTGTTTCACTAATTCATGTTGGTGCGCCATTGTTGCCAATAGTCGGACAAGAGGCATTTCTTGTTTGTGGTCTTTAGGTAGTCCATAAGTCTAGAACGGCCGGCTGCTCGTGGACGTTCACCGTATTCTTGTCTGGGAATGTATACAGGGAAAGCTCGATGGTCTTGCTCTTCACTCGGATGGTAGGATCGTTTTCAGTTATCCTGCTTATGTCGTTCTCTAATAGGTCGCACAATTTTTGTTTGTAAACGTGAAGTGGTAGCAGGTCCGTACAGTTCCCTTTAGCTGCTGTCTCAGAATCTTCTCATGGCCCGTAAGTGCTTTTCTCCCGTTCTTTCACGTCGCATTTCCTCTGCTGCGCTCCTTGGAAGTGGAAGAGTCACCTGTTCCACAGTTCTGATAAATTCTGCTGTTGGTAGAGTCGTGAAATTTAGCGCCTGCCATAGTACAGACGAAGTAATGTAGTCAATTACTATCTCTGTACAATTAATACCAGTTCTCCGAGATTCTACTTGCGATGGTTTAGCCGCTAGGCGTTCGTATTTAGCAGTTTGACTGCTGGTAGCTGGTTGGGATCCCTTGTAGGCATCTGTCCACTCCCACGGCTGATGGGAGAACGTCGACGCCAACTGCCAGTGGAGCGAGAAGAGTTCTTCCGGCAGTTGGCGTCGAAGCTCTCCCATGAGTCGTCGACAGATGCAGTTAGCTGGTTTCATGCCCACAGGACATGGCAATCAGTTACCTGCAGATAAACTGAAGCACCCAAAGTGGAAGAAGAAACTATACGTAACTTCACAGTTTGAGAATAGATGTGACGATTTTTCCGTGATTACAAAATAGTCACAGTACTAAACAGCTTGGTAATATGAGCTCACTTACCAGTGTGACTGAAAGGTAAGAATTTTTAGCATATTGCAGCCCCGTCAGCAACTGTGATAGACAATATTTTGAAGAATCAGCCTCAGTTGAGTTGCCGCTGCCAACCGACCGCGTGGTGAAGAGAGGCTGAAGCTGGACTTCAGCTAAGTAGTTTTATTCGATATGGTACCACGGTACTATAGGTTTTAGTTTTAAGGTTGACTGTGCCTTACTCTGGGATGTTAAAGTAATTTTATGCTTCTGAAGAAGGCTAGATTAATTTAGCCGAAACCTGGTAAAGACCAGAAAATTTGTGCAACTGAGGTTGATTCCTCAAAATATTTGACTGAAAGATGGTTGCAGATCACACAGATTGGTTGAGTGGTAGGAGTGAGCCCAACTAATGATACGAAACCTATTTAAAACTTTATTTTTAAAAACACAGCTCAAAACACACACACTGCTGCTAACACGTATAAATTTCATTAAGATAAATTTATATAGCCGGCACTTGCTCGAGGACTGTGCCCTGAAAACTTACAAAATTAAGATAAATATAACGAAAATTTAGAATATGGCAGAATTCTCGGTAAATGGTTCGAAGACTGACAGTAATTTGCTGCACCAAAATCGCTCTCAAATGAAACATACACCCCAATTAACTGGTGCAAGTTAATCTATAAGTAAATCTCTGGTTTAATTACAAGAGCCCACAGGAACGGCCACCACTCACTAAAATGCTTCAGTTATATTAATAAACGAGAGAAATTTAACACAAGAATATGGATGAGGTTGATAAGTCATCAGGTTTAATTTAATTTGCTTAGAGAACACTTTCTTCAGAATTTTATCTATTGCACCCAATTCTGCCTGAAGGGCCAGAAAAAAAACATACAATTATTTATTAGAAAAATTACAATTATTTAAAAAAACACGAATAAAGGAACACTAATGAAACACTAACAATTTTATGGTGGCGCACGTCTTAGTGCGCCTTCCAATAGCAAGGAAGCCCTCACGTCTGTTATGGTAGTAACAACACCAGCCACAGTATCAAATACATATGCCAATTCAGATGTGCTCTATAATGTAAAAATAGATATTAATTACAAATCAAAATAGGTGACACTGTTAAGTTGTTACAGTTACGAAAAGAGAGGAAATAACGTTACGCCGAATTATCTAGACAGAACGTGAGCTTAGCTCTTTAGCAGTGACAGTTTAACTGATTGCATGACCATACAAGCGAGTCATATTTAAAAAAAAGGGAAGCTAAGTTAATAAATGAAAATCAATTGTTTTACAAATCTAAATACATACATGCATTTATCTACTACTTAGAGCAACGCAGAACAGACGGTGCAAGAATAAATTCGTAAGATGGTCCTGATAACTTTAAGTTTATCAGAAATAACATTTAATATACAGAAATGAAATTATTGATTAAGTTTCTTGAAACACGTAATTATCCTAAAGGAACAAACACACACACACACACACACACACACACACACACACACACACACACACACACGAAGAGACAACAGTGTGATGGTTTGGGTTTGAACACACTTGAGCCAAATGACACAGCTTGTGAGCCGTGCGTGACTAATGTTCGTGTCGTCTATTATTTAACATCTTGTTTTTACCGTACGGCCGCCTCGTCATTTTATTTTCAATTACTGGTGTCACTGAATTGCTTTCTTTCCTGCCCGTGAGTGGCAGCAGCAGCGCGTATCGTTATTAGACCTGTCGTATTATCGTTGCGGGACGGTTATTACTTCCCGGACGTCGCGTGTCATGAAGGAAGATCGGACCTGCAGTCGTTGAGTTGGAACGCGGCAGACGTGCATTCGGGACGTAGCAGCAGTCGGGGACTGAGCGCTAGCGAGGCGCGGACAGCCAGTACTCGCCGACCGCTCGCGACACAGGATGAACTGTCCGGCGGACGGTGACGGCATCGGACCGTTGGTCGGCCGTTCAGTTGGTCGCCTTTTTGGCCGATGTGTGTTTGGTCTTTTGACGGTTTCTGGGCCTCGTCACTGGGTCAACTTGCTGGGCGTGGCTCGGTTCCTTCTTGTGCAGAGATGTCATGGACAATGGGAAGGAGTTACCTCTGCATGTTTGGGTCCGAGCCTGTGTGTCCGGATCGCCGTGTCTCCCTGTTCCGGAGGACATCGGGTTGGGTCGGGTATAAGCTGCAGTGAACTCCGGATACTCAAGACTCTCCCGACCGTTGCTGACACGCATGGTTTGAGTGGCAACGACCTTTGTTGGTTGTTGGTCGGTCGTCTGGTCAGACGACGTGTGTTTCGTCACCGACCGTCTTTCGGTTTTGTGTGTGTGTCCGCCTGTGATTTTTTCTAGTTGTTCATCAGTGATTCGTTTTACGAGTGTTCGAGCTTCTAGTGGCAGTGTTTCGTGGAACACTGTGTACCCTGTGTCAGTTCGCCTGAGCAATGCCTTAAATGCTGTAATGTTGTCTGCGTACTGCAGTAGCCAGTTGGTCGGTTGCGACAGAGCAGTGAGTGAGTGTTTTCTTATCGTGTTGATGCTGTCCGCCACGGCGTGTAGTTTCACAGCCGTTGCAATGTTCATGTATGTCAGTAGCTACTGTGTCTTGACTTATTAACACACCAATATTTGAAGAAGAGTGTTTCTCGTCTCTTCGCGTCGCCGGCATTTCCTGGCAATTTGGTTGTAGTGCCGTTGGTCTGATGTCCGAAATCAGGTAGTTGGTTGGTTCGCCGGCTGTGTATCGGTTGGGTTGCCTTCCTATTAAGAGACTGTTGGTCAGGCTGACTGTCTCGCTTAAACGGCCGTTAGTGTTACTATTCCAGGCCGCCCCTTGGAAACTTCTGAGCGCCGTTCCGTGTCTGCTACATAATAACTTCTCTGAGTTTTAGTTATTTGGTTGATGTGTGGTCTTCAGCCAAGTTTTAATATCTCTAAAATTAATGTTCCTGTCTTGAACATGAATTGTTTTAAGATACGGCCTTCTGCCTTTTAAATTTAAATTCTTCTTTCTAGGCCTAAGTCGTTAAATTATTATCAGCCGGCCTTCAGACAAGTTCAGCCTGTTTAGATTGAAGATTTAAAAAAATTGTTTGGGGCTTAAAAGGTGAAACCTTCAGAAGAACCTTCTATTTTAATTTCTTGCTTAGGCCTTTCGCCTTGGATTTTGAATGTGGCCTTCAGTCGATCTAAAGTTAATCAAAGGAGATCGATTAAAGCTTTGGGTGTTTTGCATCCTTGTGCAATATTGTGTGTGTACAAAAAAGTTTTATGTTGAGTGCAACTGACAGGAACTCCTTTTGGCCCCTTTCCACATCCTAATCTCCTCTGTCCTGCTAGCCCAGGCATTTCAGCTTGCATTTGCTGACACCGTGAATAAACAGTCACCGACGCCTAACAGTCCTAGAGTTGCACTACAAGCTCGAGACGCTCACCATTCGAATAATCCCAACGGCCGCAGCTATTGCGAAGGCATAAGCTACGGTGCACGCTAGCTGGCGACGTATCGGCATGTAGCAGCAGCGATGGCCCACGGACGGCACGATTCCTAGCAGTGGGATCAAATGGCTCTGAGCACTATGGGACTTAACATCTGAGGTCATCAGTTCCCTAGACTTAGAACTACTTAAACCTAACTAACCTAAAGACATCACACACACATCCATTCCCGAGGCAGGATTCGAACCTGCGACCGTAGTGGTCGCGCGGTTCCAGACTGAAGCGCCTAGAACCGCTCGGCCACGCCGGCCGGTCCACGGTTCCTAGCGCGGCCACTACTAAACCCAGATGCGCAGTAACAAGCAGGCGCCTTACGTCTGCTGTCCAAACTACTGAGCTCGGGGCTACACTGCGGCGAGCGCGTTGCAGCTGCCTGTCCCACTTGACAGTTCAACTCATCAGCGACTTCCCAACGCGGCCGCAGCGATGCAGTCCTCTCGCGGATAGCACCGGCACACTCTCCGCCACGTTTTTCTCCCTGGAGGTCCGTTATCCACATACGGCAACGGCCTCGTTAAATAGCAAGTGTCCGCCATCGCGAGTCGTCAAGGATGGCTTAACCGGAAAGAACGGTCACGCAGCCGGCGCCAAAGATGTTCTGTGGCGTCAAAGCTCCGTGGCATTGCACTCCCTGCCCCGGTCTGGACGTATGCACTGATTTGGTTCTGAAGGCCGTCATAAAGCCATTGTATCCTCTCCTGAGACGAGCTAGTGTACAACTACTCTAACTGGTCCTTCATATATATTGATTGCTGGCACTGGGACACAGCTGACGTCCGAGCTGTTCCCATACATGTTCTATCAGGAACTTATATGAGGAGCTTTTGGTCACGGGAGTACATCAACAATATACAGACAGTTCATAGAGACTCTTCCTGTGTTGACGAGTATTGTCCTGTTGAAATATGCCACCGCGATACTGTCATATCAGAGGTAACACATGAGAAAACAAGAGGCTGTGACAGAGTTTCCTCAATCACTACCAGCTTGGGCCTAAACTCACACCCGAGAACAATCATCCCGGGCAGCGCAGATTCGCGACTGATCGCCGAACACAATGCGACGCGCTTTTCATCAGCAGTCCATGATTCCCGGTCGCAGCACCATTCCAGGCGTCCAGGCGTAGCCGTTTGTGTTGTGCTGTTGACGGAAGCCTACACATAGGACAGCAATCCCCTAGTCTGTTTGCTCCTACTCTCTTACCAATGGTGCGGAATGAAACACACTGCAGCAGGGAATCCGTTACTTGTTCACGGATGGCAGGCGCAGATGCAAAAGGACTACGAAATGCATGGTTACAATACAGCGATCTATCTTTATTGTTTTCGGACATGGCCGACCCGGAACCTTGAGGAAGAGTGTGCCTGCCCTCACATTTCCATGCACTCCAACATCTGGTCGCTGTCACATCGGAATGTCGTGCTAATCTGGGTATTCCACGATTCGACCAGCTGGCCAGTTGGAAACCAGTGATGAAGGTCCCCTCAAGCTCTGTCAGACGCAGATAACCCTCTCATAAGATAACGCGGCATCTCCGTATGCTTCACAGTTATCAGAAAACATATGAGGCTGTTCACGCCCCTTTTATACTCTACCAGGTCTGGAACAAACACTGAACTTGAACAACACTTATGTACCCTGGCGGCTTTTCTACCTGACATAGAGAATTTAAACTCTAATTATTTACCTAGCTGCCGATGATGTGTACGTGCGTAATGTCTTCTGAGAGATTCAGTTTTTTATCAGGCAGTGTAATCAGCGCAGAGAAGCAAAAAGTATCATTTATAAGTTCTAATATTACGGACAGTTTAAGATTCCCCTTTCAGGATAGGATTTGCCTCGCAATGCGCCTGCCATTGTGACTTTTTGGTTATGAAGGAGATGCCACAGCAGTGTTTCGGCTTGTTGGCAAGCAGCCTACCTCACAACTTCCGCGTGAGACGTGTCTGAGAACACTCGCAGGCACCGGCACCTTGGCAAACACGCCCCCGCCACGGCTTAGCCTGTTTGCGGGAATTAGCCGGCAGAGTGTAGCAAGTAGATTACGTGTGCCAACAGCCGCCTCCAGAACGGCAACAAACTTACACTGCTGCTGCTGCTACGGCTGCTCCGTGCAGCCATTCTACAACTCGGTGCGAACGTCACCAGCGATGGGAGGCTATGAAGGAACACGTGGTCGCTAATAAGTGCAGCCTGGATTTAAAATCACACACTAACTTTGAAACAGCAAAAGTATCCACAAAAATTGCAACAATTTACCCTAAAAATGGTTCAAATGGCTCTGAGCACTATGGGACTTAACTTCTGAGGTCATCAGTCCCCTAGAACTTATAACTACTTAAACCTAACAAACCTAAGGACATCACACACATCCATGTCCGAGGCAGCATTCGAACCTGCGACCGTAGCGGTCGCGCGGTTCCAGACTGTAGCGCCTAGAACCGCTCGGCCACCCCGGCCGGCCCCTAAAAATGAACAAATATTTGGTAAGTAGACTGTGACTGTATTTTCTTTAGTGTTAGACTAAAGTTGTATGACAAATGTAAACTTACATACGAGCTGCTGTAGATGCACACTTACTTGTGTGTTGGGACTGTACAGAGAAATTAAAATGAACTTAAAATCCGTGTAACAGTAATGTAGAGGCAGTTGAAGGTCAGTGGAGTGGCGAGAGACAAGTTATTGTGTTTGAAGGTACGATGTGCGAAAAATAAAAAACGTTATATTAAAGAATACTAAGAATTAATTATTGGTTTTGACGTCAGGGCAGTGCTATATTACAGTAATGCATCAGATCATTTAGCTCCATCAAAAATTTAACGACGTGTTACATATCATTGTAGAAACAGAACTCACCATAGTGGGTACTGCTTCAGAGACCGTAGTAGCACGATCTTCATACGTCAGGAGAGAGACGCAACTTAGTTGCATACACTTTTGGGCATTAAAAAACCTTCACAGTAAATGTGAAGAAAATAAAAATTATCAAGTGTACACATGAACAGTCAAAATACTCTTCAAAGACTTCCTTATTTTATGTAGGAAACAAATACATAAAAGCAAGCTCGTAGGTAATGTAACTTCTTAGTTGATATATTCAGCCCTTCTCAACATTCGCCTGAAATAAGGACACTCATAACTAATACAACTCTGCTGATGGAAAGAGGAAAGTCTCAAGAGTTGCTCGTCCCGGTCTGCAATAGAGTAGACAGGATGACGTGTACTACGTCAGACAGTTACCTGCTGTCACTTAACGTTTGCCCTGCTGCGAGAGCTATTCAGTGCCTGTGGGTCTCCGATGCAATAAACATGGTCCGGCACACGCTTTCGCAATACACAGACATGCTTCTTGTGTATGGTGAAGCTCGAGATAACAGAAGAGCTTGTAATCGGCTGTATCACGAACGTTTTCCGCACCGTAGCACGCCATCGCACAAATTTTTTGCGCAACCTACGCAGCGACTCCGAGAAATAAGTACCTTCACCGTGAGCTGGCAGGACTATGGTGCTCCACGACAACGGCGCACACCCAAATTTGACTACGTACAGCATCAGGTTGAAGAGAACCCGTCAACGAATATTCGAACAGTGACGCGTACAATGGATGTTAGTCACAGTATCATCTGGGACGTTCTGCGTGAGCAACCATTACACTCGTACCAATTAGCGAAGAGGTCCAGCTGATTTTCCACAACGCTTTGCCTACTGCATGTGGTTCCTGCGCCACTGCAACGACACACTTCTGTTTCTAACTCGAGTTCTGTTCATAGATTAACGTAAGTTCACTACGGACTGTGTTCTGAATCCGCGAAACAGCCATGTCTGGGCAGACGAAAATTCACGTGCCATACATGTTCAGGGGTTAAGCACCAGTTTGATACTAACGTTGGGCAAGTATTCTGGACGGTCATGTAGTTGGACCATACCTCTTTCCACTCAGGTTACTTACTCAGGTATACTTCATCTTCCTACAAAACGTATTAAACCCGTCCTTGGCAGCTGCGTCACTGAATGTCCGTCAGGAAATGTGGTCTCATTATGTCGGCGCACCACGTCACTTCTCCCATGCGGTTCGGAGATATCTCACCAGACGATATGATGAAAGGTGGATAGCCTGAACCGGTCCAACAGCGTGAGCGCCGCCATCGCCGCATTGAACTCTTAAGGACAAATTCTAGTGGGATCGAAAGCAAAATTTAACTTACAAGACTCCTATAGAGACAGAGGAGTATTTGTTGGCACGAGGTCTTGCCGCTGTACTAGAAACTGAAAAGACACCAGGTGGGATTGAGAGTGTTCACCAGAATATGCTTCGTAAATACAACGTTGCAACGTTTGTAGCAAATTGGTGGCCACCACATCGAGCGGCTGTTGTAATGCTTCAGTACTGTCCTGTACGTGCAGTACGCTCGGTTTGTCTTTGTTCTGGAATAATGTAAACACGTATACAGACAAATCCACTTCAGTGATAAATGGATGCTTTTTCACGTTCCTTTCAAATTGTACTGTATCACATCTAATTCAATTCCTCAAGCAGTAATGAATGAGTTAAACATCTGATTTGATACCATCGTGGAACGGAAAAGATACTTTTCCGTGCATGGGTTCCTATTTAAAGTATTATATACTTACCGCACTCTACAATTTCTAGGAGACTGTAACGGGAATTAGCAAGCCGACAATGAGGATCAAATAATCAAAAAGTGTAATGTCTGTTGGTTCAAATTTTTCAGGAGATGCAAAAACTGGCATCTTCTAAACTGTTCAATAAAATATAATGCTGTTTTAACTGTTAGCTCCTTGTTGAGATACTAAATTAGATTTCATGTCGCAACAGATCAATATTTTATTAGGTAATATAGAAAAATTACGAATGTCTTGGATAATATACGTTTTTATCTACCATCCAGATCATTACACGTTTTGACACGTATTCAATATTATATCTTACATATTAACTTTAATACCTGAAAATGTTAACTTACATTAATTACTTCACATTAATTATATCACTTAGAACAACATAACGTTTATATTTACTTCATGGGATGGTATAAGGCCGCAAATTACTTTCAAAAAAATGGGTGAAAACAATAGTCAGTTGCAATGTCTGCCCAATCTTAAACTGAGCAATGCATTCACATTTTTCCTTTTCTCCTCCTTTGTCTTGCTTGATAACGTTAGTATGTCTTTCAGTAGCATACAGTACCATATGTCCACCTTTTGCCACTGTTGCCGGGCGGGTTGGCCGAGCGGTTCTAGGCGCTACAGTCTGGAACCGCGCGACCGCTACGGTCGCAGGTCCGAATCCTGCTACGGGCATGGATGTGTGTGATGTCCTTAGGTTAGTCAGGTTTAAGTAGTTCTAAGTTCTAGGGGACTGATGACCTCAGCAGTTATGTCACATAGTGCTCAGAGCCATTTGAACCTTTTTTTTTTTTTTTTTTCTTTTTTCCACTGTTGTGGATGAGTTAGAAGGGTCACTGAAGTAATAATGAATTTCGGTTTTAAATTTTATATCCTGATCACTGCCACTCTTCACTTTCGACTTTTTCAAAATTATCCTTTTTACTTTAGAGATTGAAGGGCACTCTCACTTCTGATATGGTGTCATCCCACTTAATGTTCGTAGGGAAGATGATCTTTATTACTTGGTTGCTATACCTGGATGCAACCTGACTTCATTCATATGATGAAATGCTTGGCAGTAGTTAGCGCTCTTGCTTGTGTGCTCTAGTAAAGGAATAGCAGTAAGCTTTACCTGCCTTCAAAGGAAGAGGGTGCCGATTGAAATGACTGCATTAAAAGCATACGGTGGCTGAGGGCCGAGGAGAGCGTTTTTTCTGCGGAACCAGGGTGGAAACGTTGCAGACTGCCCGGTTTCTCAGTCTCATTGTGCAGACACGTTGTGTAGGGAAGCAGCATACTCACGCCTTATAAAATTCACATCAGTCTTTCCATTGTGTGCTGTCCGCTGTAACTAGCTCTGACGTCATAAATATTGCGCAATACTTTGAAATGAAGTAAATAACCTGAAACGTTTCTAGTATGTCAGGAGTAATACAAAATCAATATGTGTTGGATATCAGTTCAATAACTTTAACCATTTTCGAAATTTGGATGTTTTTCTGTAAAAATCATTGGCGCAACAGAAAAGAGCTAGAAACTTAAAAATTTATATTTAGATTCCTTTTGCATAATAATTTAGTAGAAACAGTATTCTGGATCTCACAAATTAAAATTTTAGTTGAAATTCATGACTTTCTGGTTTTTGTCTTAAAAATTAAGGAAGCAAGATAGATTAAGTAGGCGAATAAATAAAGCTAGGATGTTTAAATTTAAGTAGAAGGGAGATCCGCTATAATCACAAAAATGTGAGAAGTTTCAACTGAATAACTATAAAACTATAGCGATAGCGTATCTCCAAAGAGCAAGTTCAGAGCTCGTCTACTACGTGTAGTGTAATTAAATTAACTCTCTCGCCCAAAATATTTGACTTAGCCACGTCAGACTTTTATTATGATTACTTACTTGTGTGCTAATTGCACAAATAAATTGAAAGCTTCATCGGCCATCAGCAAAGGAGGCAATGATTTATTCGATAACTTAATGTGGTGCATTACTAGCACAGCGGCTAGTCGGGAGAGCGGATTTGATCAGGCGTCCCCTTAGTCGTGGGCACCGCGGCTTTATATGTAAGAACGCTGCGCGAGAAAGAAAGGAAGGCCCCAGTTCTCTCCAGACGCTGATTAGCGCACCACCTGTTCCGGGAGTCGCGTCGCGTCGGTATCGTAGATATAAACAGCCTCAGATGCAGTAATAAGTTACTCGGGATACGCGTAACCATGGAATCGTTTTCGAGTGAAGTGTTAATTCTGGGATGACTTTAATGATCTATCTTCAGTTTGCGTATGTCGTATTTTCACGTGCCGCCGCAGGACAGACATTCTACAATTATTAAGCGTGGCGTTTGATGAACATTATCATCAAATTATGGCAGGCATTCACTTAAACATTTAATTTGAACAGTAATAGTTGCATCAGCGCATTAGACTCTGAACTGCTCTGGTAGTTGGATTGTGTGGATTCTTTTTGGTCTGTGACTTTCAGAATATAGCGAACATTTTAGAGAGAATGGTTTTTGATTATGAATCCCAGACAATCTCCTAATTCCTCAGAGCTATAAGCTGTAGCTATAAATGTATTTCTCAGATGAAGTGGGCACTAGGAATTCTAATTACAGGCTTCACGTTTTGCTAATCACTTTCTGGTTGCCAATATAGTAGTTAGAGAGCCAGTGTTGAGAATGGCAAACAACAGCATTAAATAAATAATAGGAACATTTAACAATTATTCCACCCAACGCCCCACAGTTGGATGGCGTCGGTCGGTCGGCGGCCGCGTCCAGGTAGTCGCTGCAACTGTGTGCAGAGCATTGATGACTGCCAATAAAGCGGAGGGCGGGCCTTGTTAGGCAGGATGCCAATGAGACGACTGAGGGGGACAGGTCAGTGGCGCCCAAGCGTCCAGACTCTGCTGCAAAAGACATTTGTGAAGGCACGAGGCTTTTAGCGAGTTTATCGCCGTTTTTTGGAAAGTTGGAAATGGATGCAGCAGGGGAAATGACGATCTGTTTATTGTGTGCTGTGGTTACATCCACGTCATTTTGTTAGCAAAATACATGGCATAAACGCATGGCAAAGAGGCCACGACGCTGAATCTTTTTTCCTTTTCTCCCAATTAATTTTAAAGCCCCTGGTTGGTCAACTCTATGTACGCAGAGCAAGGAGGGTTGTCTCCCAGCTTCGAATGCGAGGCGCTACCACTTGTGATTGGTTTGTGCTAAAGTGGGTGTAGTCTAAGATGTAAATGTCTTATGCTACCGAGCTGGCGAGGAAAGCTGAGAGAAAGGGAAGAGGATACTCTTGTATTGGCACTTTGCTAGTAAAGAACTGCACGTCTTTACCTAAACGGTGAGACTTGTGTCCTTTGATAGTACGCCACTTACAGCCTGTGCCAGTCACCATCTAAACCGTAAGAGGTACTGTTTCTAGCATCAACACACAACAAGTGATGCATGGGAGTACCTATTTCTTTTGAGTCGCCCCGTCTAAATATTTGACATATTTCGTCACGCATAGTTGTGGCGCGGAGTCAAATTGGTTTGGTAGACCAGAAAACAAGTCCAGCTGCTCACTGGAATCCACCGGGGTTTCAGAGGCTCATAGGTAAGTGCCTGCATTCAGAATTAGCCTAACGCAAGACAACAAACTTGCGTTTATTCGGGCGCGCGCCGTTAATAACAGATTGATGCCGTCCATGACGCCAGTCGCCGAACACATCGTAGTGTGCCGCCCTGACCAGCAGGTGCGTAAAGTATTCGCTGCTATACGGCTTAGGGCTCAAATATATGCTTCTCAGCACCCTGTTCTTTGGAACCATAGTAGTATAGTTTTGGGTCATACCACGGATTTACATGTATGAAGTCAGGTAAAGCGATTAGTTCCGGTTAGAGTCGTGTGTTGATCCCCAGCTGATCACTTCGTTCACCATAGACTGAATATTACTGAAAGCGTTTGTCCAATAAAAAATGTTTGTGTGCCATTTCTTTAGCCATTTTTGTCTTGTGATGTTAAAAATGAATAAATCTATTGTTATATAGAAATCAACTCCTTCCATTGTTTTGATTATCATTACCTTTGTCATTTTTATTAAAGTCTTGATTGTAATTGATAGAGCAGAATCTTGCAACTTCACTGATACCATTCATTTTTTTCCACACCTTTTCAGTTCTTTATAATCATTAGGATACCAATCTTTAGCAATTACCTGGATTCCCTTAAATTCCTTACAGGTCTGTACATAATCATATGCATTAAAAATTTCTGGTATCTGGCACAGTATTCTCTCAACTCGTCCAAAGATCCTGTCTGCAGGTAAAAGGGAATGCCCTAAAACTGAAAAATATAGACACATATCCCTAATATCTAATGGAGAACTCTTCAGTTGCCAGAATGCAACAGCATGAATCACGTATTAATTTTTATTCTGGCCACTGCACCCAATAGCAAAGAGGCCGAGAGCCAGAGAGGTCAGATCAAAGAATATTTTAGAAAGGAAAATTTTGACGCCCGATACAATATCTTGTGTCGCTGTTGTGGTTTGAGCTTCATTCCATGCATAAAAAGTAGGGTGGGTCTTTTCTACATTTATTACAAAGAAGCTATAAAATACAGCATATACAGGGGCAATACACCTCTACGATATGCGGTTTTGGCAGAGCCTGGACTTGCTACAAGTTAAATGCTAAGGTTTTACTTCCATCTACATCTACATCTATACTCCGCGAGCCACCTTACGGTGTGTGGCGGAGGGTACTTATTGTACCACTATCTGATCCCCCCTTCCCTGTTCCATCCACGAATTGTGCGTGGAAAGAACGACTGCTTGTAAGTCTCCGTATTTGCTCTAATTTCTCGGATCTTTTCGTTGTGATCATTACGCGAGATATATGTGGGCGGTAGTAATATGTTGCCCATCTCTTCCCGGAATGTGCTCTCTCGTAATTTCGATAATAAACCTCTCCGTATTGCGTAACGCCTTTCTTGAAGTGTCCGCCACTGGAGCTTGTTCAGCATCTCCGTAACGCTCTCGCGCTGACTAAATGTCCCCATGACGAATCGCGCTGCTTTTCGCTGGATCATGTCTATCTCTTCTATTAATCCAATCTGGTAAGGGTCCCATACTGATGAGCAATACTCAAGAATCGGACGAACAAGCGTTTTGTAAGCTACTTCTTTCGTCGATGAGTCACATTTTCTTAGAATTCTTCCTATGAATCTCAACCTGGCGCCTGCTTTTCCCACTATTTGTTTTATGTGATCATTCCATTTCAGATCGCTCCGGATAGTAACTCCTAAGTATTTTACGGTCGTTACCGCTTCCAATGATTTACCACCTATGGCATAATCGTACTGGAATGGATTTCTGCCCCTATGTATGCGCATTATATTACATTTATCTACGTTTAGGGAAAGCTGCCAGCTGTCGCACCATGCATTAATCCTCTGCAGGTCCTCCTGGAGTACGTACGAGTCTTCTGATGTTGCTACTTTCTTGTAGACAACCGTGTCATCTGCAAATAGCCTCACGGAGCTACCGATGTTGTCAACTAAGTCATTTATGTATATTGTAAACAGTAAAGGTCCTATCACGCTTCCCTGCGGTACTCCCGAAATTACCTCTACATCTGCAGATTTTGAACCGTTAAGAATGACATGTTGTGTTCTTTCTTCTAGGAAATCCTGAATCCAATCACAAACCTGCTTCATTAATTTTCGAAAATCTCGAACTTTCAGCCTATGTGTACGAAAATTTCTTGGCTTTGGTTCCTGTTGTAGTGACTTTCGATGGTCTTCAACTTTGATAAGGCTTCTGCCAGATATTTTCTTTTAGTTTCATAGTTTGCAATCTTATGATAACCCCTCGTTTACCTGTTACTCCTCTGTCAGATGCAGCTCCTTTCGCGATTGTGTTTAATCGTGTTCGTCCAATAAGAAAGAGTTTTCGAAAAAAATGCAGTACATACAGGACGTTTTTCACCTGCGATTTCCAAAAAGCCAAGTTAGCATGCGGTAGTTACATATCTAAGTTTGTGCAATAAAATGTTTTTTTTTATTATTGTTCAGCTTTGAATGTTGAAACGTTAGTTGTTCCAGAATATGTTGAACCATTTCTTGGTGAATACAAAGATACACTTCATTAATAAGCAAGATTAAAACGAAAAATAGTGCGGATCTGTATTCAGTCACCAGCTTACATGATATTTCACTGTGAAAGCAGCTTGTTTTACTTTCGCACTTTCTCCTTGAATGCTCTGATGATTTGGGGCGCTACATCAAGAAAATATGATACTTTGCGATCTTGTTTTATATTTGGCATAGCAAACATTTTTTTACAAAGAACGTTTGGTGGGGCAGAGCAGCAATTGAAACGATCCTCTCTACGTTGGCAGAAGGGATCAAAATTCATTAAATGGGATCTTTATCGCAATATTATCGTGGCACAATTCCGTTGAATGTTACGAGGGTCGTTCAATAACTAATGCGCGACATTTTTTTTAAAAGAAGCCATAAATACACACAGACAAACGTCCTTGTTAGTCCTTCACGTTTGATGATTGTTCTTGGGCCGGTGAAGTTTCGAACCGCTCTGGCAGATGGCAGAGCCGTAGTACAGCGTCAAAATGGCGTCTACAAACGACTCAAGTCACAGGCAGCGTGCTGTTAATGAATTCTTGTGTGCAGAAAAAGAAACAGTGGTGAACATAAACGTTTGTGTGCAGTGTATGGCGATGCTGCAGTTGATAGTACTGCTGGGCGTTGGGTAAAAAAAGTTACAGCCTCAGGAATTGAAGGAACAGAGTTACAAGATAATTCACGCTCGGCACGTCCTGTCACAGCCACATGCTGAATCGTGCGGATGCCATTATTCGTGCCAAGCGGCGCATCACAACTCGACAATTGGCTCTACAGTTGTCGGTCAGCATTGGAAGTGCTTCTGCAATGACCGAGACTCTCGGATACTCGAAGAGTTGCTCAAGATGGGTTCCACGAATACTCACAGCGAACCACAAGGTTCAAAGAAAGTCCATTTCATCTGAATTGTTGGAGGGTTTTGAGACTGGCGGAGAGGCCATTCTGTCATGGATCGTTACGGGGGACAAACGCTCGGTGCACCACTTTGACCCGGAAACAAAAAGGCAGTCCATGGAGTAGCATCATCCTCATTCACCACAAAAGAAGAAATTCAAGACAACCCCCTCTGCCGGAAAAGTAATCGTGACAGTCCTCTGGGATTGTGATGGCATCATTGTCGTGGATGTGATGCCAAGAAGGTGAAGCATCAATTCAGAGGCATATGTGAAGACTATGAGTAAACTCAAGAACCGGTTCTGACGTGTTCCATCGGACAAGAATCCAGCACAAATCTTGCTCCAACATGATATTGCACGCCCATAGACAAGTCTGAGAACCGGGGAACACATCGCCAAATTGTGTTGGACATTATTTCCTCATCCACTCTACAGTCCAGACCTGGAAACCTCGGACTTTCATGTCTTTGGGTCGCTTAGATATCATTTACGGGGAACACACTTTGAAGATGACTGGAGTGTCAGTCATGCATTGAAAACATGGCAACACATACAGGACAGGAGCTTTTACCAGCAGGGATACACGTTCTTCCACAACGTTGGCGTACGGCTATAGAACGTGATGAAGACAAAATAGAAAAATAGGACATGGACAAGACATTTTGATGTATATTGCCACCGAATTATGACTCTTAGCAATAAATATGTTCTGAGAAAAAAATGTGGGGCATTACTTATTGAACGACCCTCGCAGAAGAACAAGTCCTATTTTGCCGATAAGGTCTAACTGATTTAAGTGTCCATTTATCTTTTTGATTTCTTCATTCGTTTTCTTGCTGCACGATCTTTATCCTCCTCCTCTAAAATCACACTTTCTTTTTCTAAATCAGTTGGATGCTATACAAGCAAAACGCTGCAGGGGACTACTGTTATGCACTGTAATGCCGCGACCGAGTCTTTAGTCTTTAACAAGAGTAGGGAAAATTAGCATGGAAGCACTCCAGAGCATTGTAGTAACATCAGCAGATCGGTAGTTGCAAGTGTGGCGACGTGTAGGTTACAATAGCAGACATATCAGTGGATTGTGCACCGAGGATAGATGGGAGTTCAGCTGTAAAATGGCGTTGGACAAATGTAATCGTGTAGCAAGACGGGCAGTATCACTGTACCAGGACAAGTCTAGTTTTGACAATGTGATATGGCACCAGGTTTTAGTGGAACAAATCGTAACTGGGGGCGTATATATAAATCTGGATTTTACGGCAGGGACCACTTGTCGTCGCCGGAAGCCAGCAGTACCACCATTATGGCAGATCGACGCGGGACGGCAAGACGACTGAGCTCCGCCACTTGCAGCCAGCATTCGAGACCAGTCTGCACCTCCCTTCTGCACCAAATCCTTATCAGGACTTGGGTCTTAGCTCCGCCAATCTGCCTACCGTGCCTGCCGATTCCGATGCCGCGTTCCTAGCGGGACTCAGCGCACCAACACCAGCTGCCACTCAGCCACTCTCCGAGGATAGTGAGTCGCATCCCGCACACAGGTGTCTTCGCTTCCGGTCATTGTGACACGAGTGCGGCGAGAGGCTGATGGCTCTACACAACGCTGTTCCAAGCAGCCTACATCAGTCTCCTCATACCATCACCATGGCCGAGGGTTCATCTATCGAGTGGGGCACCTTCACAGCACAACGCAACGCGCCGCTAACGTCAATACTCGCAGCCTATAGAGGCTGCCAGCCTCAGCAGCACGAGATGTCGGCCCCGAAGCGTCAGGTGTAAACTGCCGCTCTTTCGTTGGCCCCAGCCACAATCAACGAGGAGACGCATACCTGCCTCACTGTCCCCTATACCATGATCAGTGTCAATATTTGCAAATGTTAACAGTATTTTCCCTGGGCCCCACTGCCTGCCACGACCACTCACTCAACCCCCAGCATGCCAAACACTCTACATTCTACGAACAATTGCGTTTTTCCTAAAAGTATCAAACAATGCCAGAAAGCAACAACACCAAATAATGCTTTGAATTATTGCAAGCATTGATGTAAATTAAACTTGGCAGAAAAGCCAAATTAGATGAAAGAAAAGCATAATTAGATATAAATGGGGAACATTTATATTCTGATTCATTCATACATGTGGACCATATACGATTTGCTTGAACCACTCATTTTCAAGATACTATTTCAGTGTTCCCCCTCATGAACCATGGACCTTGCCGTTGGTGGGGAGGCTTGCGTGCCTCAACGATGCAGATAGCCGTACCGTAGGTGCAACCACAACGGAGGGGTATCTGTTGAGAGGCCAGACAAACGTGTGGTTCCTGAAGAGGGGTAGCAGCCTTTTCAGTAGTTGCAGGGGCAACAGTCTGGATGATTGACTGTTCTGGCCCTGTAACACAAACCAAAACGGTCTTGCTGTTGTGGTACTGCGAACGGCTGTAAGCAAGGGGAAACTACAGCCGTAATTTTTCCCGATGGCATGCAGCTTTACTGTATGGTTAAATCAAGATGGCGTCCTCTTGGGTAAAATATTCCGGAGGTAAAATAGTCCCCCATTCGGATGTGCGGGCGGGGACGTCGTCATCAGGAGAAAGAAAACTGGCGTTCTACGGATCGGAGCGTGGAATGTCAGATCCCTTAATCGGGCAGATAGGTTAGAAAATTTAAAAAGGGAAATGGATAGGTTAAAGTTAGATATAGTGGGAATTAGTGAAGTTCGGTGGCAGGAGGAACAAGACTTTTGGTCAGGTGACTACAGGGTTATAAACACAAAATCAAATAGGGGTAATGCAGAAGTAGCTTTAATAATGAGTAGGAAAATAGGAGTGCGGGTAAGCTGCTACATACAACATAGTGAACGCATTGTTGTGGCCAAGATAGACACGAAGCCCACGCCTACTACAGTAGTACAAGTTTATATGCCAACTAGCTCTGCAGATGATGAAGGAATTGAAGTAATGTATGATGAGATAAACGAAATTATTCAGGTAGTGAAGGGAGACGAAAATTTAATAGTCATGGGTGACTGGAATTCGACAGTAGGAAAAGGAAGAGAAGGAAACGTAGTAGGTGAATATGGATTGGGGCTAAGAAATGAAAGAGGAAGCCGCCTGGTAGAATTTTGCACAGAGCATAACTAAATCATATCTAACACTTGGTTCAAGATTCATGAAAGAAGGTTGTATACATGGAAGAACCCTGGAGATTATAAAACGTTTCAGATAGATTATATAATGCTAAGACAGAGATTTAGGAACCAGATTTTAAATTGTAAGACATTTCCAGGGGCAGATGTGGACTCTGACCACAATCTATTGGTTATGAACTGTAGATTAAAACTGAAGAAACTGCAAAAAGGTGGGAATTTAAGGAGATGGGACCTGGATAAACTGAAGGAACCACAGGTTGTACAGAGTTTTAGGGAGAGCATAAGGGAACAATTGACAGGAATGGGGGAAAGAAATACAGTAGAAGAAGAATGGGTAGCTTTGAGGAATGAAATAGTGAAGGCAGCAGAGGATCAAGTAGGTAAAAAGACGAGGGCTAGTAGAAATCCTTGGGTAACAGAAGAGATAGTGAATTTACTTGATGAAAGGAGAAAATACAAAAATGCAGTAACTGAAGCAGGCAAAAAGGAATACAAACGTCTCAAAAATGAGATCGACAGGAAGTGCAAAATGGCTAGGCAGGGATGGCTAGAGGACAAATGCAAGGATGTAGAGGCTTATCTTAAGAGGGGTAAGATAGATACTGCCTACAGGAAAATTAAAGAGACCTTTGGAGAAAAGAGACCCACTTGCATGAATATCAAGAGCTCAGGTGGAAACCCAGTTCTAAGCAAAGAATGGAAAGTAGAAAGGTGGAAGTTGTGTATAGAGGGTCTATACAGGGGCGATGTTCTTGAAGACAATATTACGGAAATGGAAGAGGAGGTAGATGAAGATGAAATGGGTGATATGACAATGCGCGAAGAGTTTGACAGAGCACTGAAAGACCTAAAGTCGAAACAAGGTCCCGGGAGTAGACAACATTCCATTAGAACTACTGACAGCCTTGGGAGAGCCAGGCCTAACAAAACTCTACCATCTGGTGAGTGAGAAGAATGTAGTAATACCAATCCCAAAGAAAGCAGGTGTTGACAGATGTGAAAATTACCGAACTATCAGTTTAATAAGTCACAGCTGCAAAATAATAACGCGAATTCTTTACAGACGAAGGGAAAAACTGGTAGGAGCTGGCCTCGGGGACGATCAGTTTGGATTCCATAGAAACGTTGGAACACGTGAGGCAATACTGACCCTACGACTCGCCTTAGAAGCTAGATTAAGGAAAGGCAAACCTACGTTTCTAGCATTTGTAGACTTAGAGAAAGCTTTTGACAATGTTGACTGGAATACTCTCTTTCAAATTCTAAAAGTGGTAGGGGTCAAATACAGGGAGCGAAAGGTTATTTACAATTTGTACAAAAACCAGATGCAATTATAAGAGTCGAGGGACATGAAAGGGAAGCAGTGGTTGGGAAGGGAGTGAGACAGGGTTGTAGCCTCTCCCCGATGTTATTCAATCTGTATATTGAGCAAGTAGTAAAGGAAACAAAAGAAAAGTTCGGAGTAGGTATTAAAATCCATGGAGAAGAAATAAAAACTTTGAGGTTTGCCGATGACATTGTAATTCTGTCAGAGACAGCAAAGGATATGGAAGAACAGTTGAACGGAATGGACAGTATCTTGAACATCAACAAAAGCAAAACGAGGATAATGGAATGTAGTCGAATTAAGTCGGGTGATGCCGAGGGAATTACATTAGTAAATGAGGCACTTAAAGTAGTAAAGGAGTTTTGCTATTTGGTGAGCAAAATAACTGATGATGGTCGAAGTAGAGAAGATATAAAATGTAGACTGGCAATGGCAAGGAAAGCGTTTCTGAAGAAGAGAAATTTGTTAACATTGAGTATTGATTTAAGTGTCAGGAAGTCGTCTCTGAAAGTATTTGTATGTAGTGTAGCCATGCATGGAAGTGAAACATGGACGATAAATAGTTTAGACAAGAAGAGAATAGAAGCTTTCGAAATGTGGTGCTACAGAAGAATGCTGAACATTAGATGGGTAGATCACATAACTAACGAGGAGGTATTGAATAGAATTGGGGAGAAGAGGAGTTTGTGGCACAACTTGACTTGAAGAAGGGATCGGTTGGTAGGACATGTTTTGAGGCATTAAGGGATCACCAATTTGGTACTGGAGGGCAGCGTGGAGGGTAAAAATCGTAGAGGGAGACCAAGAGATGAATACATTAAGCCGATTCAGAAGGATGTAGGCTGCAGTAGTTACTGCGAGATGAAGAAACTTGCACAGGATAGAGTAGCATGGAGAGCTGCATCAAACCAGTCTCAGGACTGAAGACCACAACAACAACATTTCGGTGTTACAATATACAGATAGATGTAATCTGAATTTGGAAACATGCAGAGCACATAAAATATCACACGACTCTATATTAAATTCAGCTTTGTCCAGCGGTGGACTATATACGTTTCGCAGAGGTTGAAAATACCTCTTCAGTTGTAAATTGCTTTATTTTCACACGACCGGTTTCGGACTGTTATAAGCTCATCCTCAGGTGCCGTAGCTGTGCTGTGGTCCCCGAGCGCCAATTGTACCAGGCGCGGTGTGCTACCTATGAGCGCAGAACAGGGAGTTCCGATTGATTGTTCCTCAGATACGAAGGCCTAACCTAATATATGATATTAGAAACCAAGCATACATCTTCACATTCACGTCTGAACAAGATATTGCCGTTATATTTTGTAAAAGATAATGATTCTCTGAAGACCTAATAAAGAAATTACCATCGTTGGCATTGCAGGAACCAGATACACTCACAGAGTGTTGGGCAACGACGTCTGCCTCTGACTCGACCAATCCAAAATAAGCTGTGGCAGACGCTTAAATACATACATTGTCAACTTTCATATACAACACCTAGCTGAAATACGTTACACGACCTGCCGCAAAATCTAAAAATCCATCAAACAACCGTACTAAAACTTGCAGCAAGGCCTCTCTTCTGTGTATCAGTATACCTCATACGTTATCCACTTTGAGCAATAATCTCGTCATACCAAGGCTGACTTCAAGCACTATTGTACTTCCATCCCAGATCACATAATATGTAAGTATATGGGGGATATGAACATACTGATCCAGTTAACGCTGTCTTCGTCCATATCATAAGGTCTGTGACTTATCACCTGTCGCCCTTATCTCCCCCACCTGTGACTCTTATCTATGGCTTAAAATCCCTTCCCCATCCGCTTGACAGACAGCTGAAATAATTATAGCAGTTTATTGCTTCCTTATCTCCCCTTCCTTTCTCCCTTATCAATTATTTATGTCCACTTTCCCCACACCGCTACCATATCCAAGGATAGTTATCCAACTGGTTACCTCAAGGTCAAGCTGGCCTCACTGACGTTACAAGTCAGATGGCTGTGACGCTGAAAGACGCAAGAAGATGCTACCCAAAACAGACACCTCCGAAAATTGTGATGCAAGTCTTTCTCTGTGACGTCAGTCGAATGTAAAAACTGAGAGTTATCGAAGTTAGAGAGCTTGTAGTTTTCATGCTTTATTTATTTAAAGTTTTCGGAAAGTTTCCAACACGTCACAGAAAATTTGTATAGCAATATTTCGTCATAAACACGCCCCCAGTTCAGAGTTATTACAATTTCGTGGCTATAGCATTTTTATGTGCCGATGTGTCCACATCTTAGGGGGGCCTAACCGTGATTTTCTACCGGTCCCCTTAGCTCCAGCAGCTTATTTCTTGGCAATAAATGTTCGCAACGAGTCTGTGGCTGCACATGTCTCCAGACGTCTAGACGCCACAATTTCCAGATGTCTGCTATCCCTGACCTTGTGCCTCAGACATATGACAAACTTCCAGCAGGCACAGGATACGACCTCATCTGAAAGTCAACTGGAGGCATGTGTGTGCACACCCTCCCCCTTCACACGATGTTCATTATAATAGTAATAATAAACTGGAGCCAGACAGTGGAATACGATCCCTCTCTAGCCTCCTACAAAGCACCGCTGCAGACATTACATAGGAAGAATGGGTTGGCTCTGAGCACTATGGGACTTAACTGCTGCGGTCATCAGTCCCCTAGAACTTAGAACTACTTAAACCGAACTAACCTAAGGACATCACACACATCCATGCCCGAGGCAGGATTCGAACCTGCGACCGTAGCGGTCGCGCGGTTCCAGACTGTAGCGCCCAGAACCGCACGGCCACTTCGGCCGGCGAAGAATGGGTGTTCGGACATTATTTGTAAACAATTACAGCACTTTTAGTAGAAGATTTAGGGTGTTGCTGCAACATGCAACCTGCACACCCCTGCAAATGCTCGATCTTTCCTCGTGCACAGCTGGCATCAGTGGTGCTAGGTGCTGCAACCACATGCCACATCCTTAGATCCTACCACAATGCCAGGGTGTGTGACAGTGAGCCAACTGCCAGCAGTCACACACTGTTCTGTGTGCACTGTTCTTCAAATCGCCTTGTCATAGTGTGTTTGTACATAAACAGGATGATTGTTATGTTTAAACTTTATTTAAACACAGTTCAGTGTACAGCAGATGTTGCAAATGGGGAGGCAACATAATGCAGAACTACTTAAAGAGTACGGAAAGATGGTGTTTAATGCAATCATTGTTCTTATCTCCCCACATGCCATTGGAGAATGGGATGGTACATGCAGCTAATTTTGATCTCGGTTTTACCCAAACCAAGACGAGATTTTGACAAATAATGTGTGGGAATAACATGTTTACTTTGGTATAAAGATCAAATCATACTCATTGACAAGTGTTCTTTATGCCAAGTCAACAGACAGATAGGGCACATGTCACTAACACCCTATTACACTGCCATTGCTCAATTTCAGTAGATTAAAAACTGTTTGGGTCAACCTATCATTGACTATGTAGACAGTTGCAAAAACGAGAAAATAACATACTAAAGTCTGTGGAAAATTCACATCTATGTGAGTTTCCTACCAAAGATCCATAAATATATACTTTTCACACATTATTACCAACACATACACTGAAAGCCAACTGATCAACAACTATAAAATGAGCACTGATACTACAAGAGTATCGCTTCACAAAATCAAAGCTAATTATGCAGTACTATAAAATACATTATATAGTTTGATGTACCTCAAAAGCACATACAACGAAATTGTTGTATGCATGGGTTGGGTGTAACTGGTACAGCTATGACAGTAGCCATATTGTCATGCCAGAAGTCCTGTTAAATATTCTTTGCAGCTATTAGGATCCCAACAAATGTGTGGAAGAATTTCGCATCCATAGCATTCCTCTATTACTCATATGTTTGTCTCCCTTACAGGAATCAGCGACTGGTCAGCGAAGTTATCCCCAAACAGTTCAATCCTTACAAAAGGCGACTTGTATGGACTTTTGAGTCACAGATCCTTGTTCTGGAGTACTTAGTGCATTCCAAACGTGTGCTGCAGTTATCTTTTACACAATAAGTTCAAGAATCGAAGTAAACAATTCCCGTCTTACACTATCATAGCCCTTCAGCACTGTCTTAGCACAGTTTTGCTGCTAAATTTTGCAAACAATTTTTCTAAGTGTTCCACTACTGTTCCATTTTCGCCCTTCTTATACTCGACTACACTCAATAAAAAAGGTTTGTTTGTTGGTCATCTACATGACCTATGATTTTATCCACCTGAAAGAGACCTTGTTCGTGCTAACTGTAATCCTCTTTTAATGGAGACTGCATTTTAAGACCACGTTTAATAAGGAGTCAACTTTTTAGATCTTGAGTCTGTTACAAAACTGCTTCATTGAGTGACGTCTTTCGCTAGACAGTGTCCATTATCACTGTATCCGCCCTATATGTTTTGATTACAATCGTTTTCTCTTATTCCCTAAATTCTATTTTATTGGAACATGAGTTCTGACACTTCTCGCGTTCACTTCATGGCGTATAATTGCGAGTTTAGCCATATGACGATCAATCTATTAAGAAAAAGGCAATTACGCGGCTTACAACATGAATGTTGGGAAATCGTACATTCACCCTAGGTTTATGAAGTGAAAAACCCTGTCCCCATTTTCTTGCTGTTTTACCCTATATATTAACAGCATTTAATAAAAATATATTTTGTATTCAGTACAGAATATCACTTGAACCTTCTATGTTGACTAATAAAGAAATCTCTTTACAGCTAATGTGGCCTTGAAGAATCTTCATTCATATTCAAAGAAAATTTGTAAAACATTTTTAGGATTATTTTGAAGAATTTTTGGAATTTTTATTACAGTAACTTTCAAAGTTACCTTTGGGGTAGTTCTTTTCGTGAAATTTCCTTCATTCATAAGCTACATGATATTATTGTTAGGAAACTGCTGTGCACCGATTCACAATTGATAATGAGATTGTAAGTCCCAGAGCACAGGACAGACATGGAAATACATGAAAACTGATAATGGAAGAGTCAAATATGTTACAAAATTTAAATATGTAGGTAAAACAATACAGCCTAATGCTTTGGACAAAGAAACTAACTTAGCAAGGGAAAGGCGAATGGAAGTTGGTTATGAATGAACAAAATAACGTGTATAACAAGAAATCTATATCGTTAATGCAAAACTCACCCAGTATAACACTGTAATTAGAGCACAATGTCTTTATGTTACAGAATTACTTTCGTTGAACAGAGCCAAACAACTAGGTGAAATAGAAAAGAACGAAAGGAAAATAGTCAAGAGATCCTTGGGACCAGAATATGCCAATGGAAAATGGAAATTAAGGAGTAATAACAAAATTTATGAAACAACAGAAAAAATTTTAGACACAATAAGGTAGAAAAGAGATGTAATCTGTGGACACCTAAAATGGATGAATGAGAAAAGAAGAGCAAAAAGATACTTTAATTTCTTTAACAAAACCCAAAAGAGTCAATAAAATGGAAATTCCCTGTGGCTAGGGCCTCCCGTCGGGTAGACCGTTCGCCTGGTGCAAGTCTTTCGAGTTGACGCCTCTTCGACGACTTGCGTATGGATGGGGATGAAATGATGATGATAAGGACAACACCCAGTCCCTGAGAGGAGAAAATCTCCGACCCAGCCGGGAATCGAAACCCGCGCCGTTAGGTATGACATTCTGTCGCGCTGACTACTCAGCTACCAGGGGTGGACAAAAGTATCAATGATGTGAATCAAAGAAGTTGAAGTACACCTGAGGGAGACGCCATATGGACGGAAGAAGGCAGAGAACAATAAACAAAACAATGAAAAACTACTGAAATGAAAGAAAGACGAAAAGAAAGAAGACATAAAATATTTCAAGTGGTCCTCAGCAGTCCAAACCAATAAAAAAATTAATTGTCATGAAAGTATCCCTCAAAGATTCGAAAATACAATCAATTTTTTCAGGTATCTGTTACGTCCTGAAGCTGCAGCGCCATGTGCACAAATTCCAAATATGTGGTAATTAGTGATCAAATCTGTTACTGTTGTTGATGTGTCCGCCTGAACTTAAATGACGCAAGATGCAGAATATGTGGTTTTAGGGTGGAAGGGGGGACTCAAAAACCTACAGGAGCAGTAGCATTCTTAGTTATACAATCTTTATTTAAGTTCAGAACTCGATAAACAATCACTTAACGATTACAATAAACAATAAATTTCATATAACAATCAGTGATAATTTCAACCACTAATACCACCCCTCAGGGAAAGTAACCATGGCTACTCAGTTAGCCGTTTTATGCCAAAATTACTATAACACTGAACGTCACAGACAGTATAAATTCAAATTGCAAAGAAAATTTGCGTGCAAACCATAGTCACGCTGAGATTGGATATAACCACAGGGACTCAGATATTGAATGTGCTCCCTGTAAAAAAATTAAATTTCATGAAAGTTCTCTAAAATTTTAAAATCAAATATATGACAGAACAATAAAATACTTAAATACACCTAAACAGCATGACCAAATACTTGCTAATTTCTCCACACTTATTACGAAGTTAACCAAGATCAATTTGAAAATATTTTGTCCTTTGCAGGGCACTTAAATGCAACTTCTCCAAAATTTACCTGAAGTGGAAATACAGAAATAATACAATGATTAAAAAACTTTGAAACTAGGAGTGAGCAGTCACCACGGTAACCTACTATCATGTCTAAATGAGTCTAAACACCAGCTTACCTAAAACACAAGACTTCAGTTCTTACTATTTTCTAGTCCAGGCACTGAATAACCAAATTATTCAAACATTAAGTGTGAAGTTGAATTAGCCATGCACTAAGGGTTTAAGACATTTTAATTTGCCCTTTAAGGCTTCAATTACTACTACTGAATTTTCAAAAAAATTACAGCAAAATATCAATTCAGTAAGGTAGCCCAATCACTCTCGTCTCCAGGCGAGATACTATGACAGCACCACACGTAACAGACTACTGGCGGCAGAAATCCAAGAAACCTTATCTATAACAGACTAAGACTGCCCATACGCAAGTGACAACAGAATGGATTAAATTCAGTTTCTGGCACATATAACAATGCAACAGATCTATGAAGCTTTGATGGGTACCTAAGAAAACCCAGGGTTGGAGCAGACACAAAAGTTAGCGAGCGCAGTCACGCAGCTATCAGTCATACAGACAACTGGGAAAAAACTCTCAGCCACCTTGCAGACTAAGCGAGTATGCAACCCAGTGCTCGAATTCGAAAATTTATGGCAAACGTGAGATTAAAACATTCAAATTGATTAAAACATTCAAATTCACTCTTCCAGTTTAAAAAACAAGACTATTAAGCTAAACAACCAGAGCTCTGGTAATAATTCACCATACTTGATACAGGTTTAAATCTACATGAACCACTGTATAGTTTGTCAAAAAATCTTTAATTGCAAAAACCCGTGTTGCCTCCTACCCTGACCCTTTTATAACCGCTAGAAACTGTTATTCACTCATCGGATAGCTACGCAATAATAAGGTCAATCAGGACTGGCTATTAATTCAACAAATTAAGACAATGACGACAGGCAGCTCACCTCCATAGTCTAGCACATCGAGTTCAGTTTAAATTAGGAAGAAGACACCCATCTGCGGCATGTGGTCCCATTAGATGGCTTCCACGGTCAGACAATGTATCAGAAATTCGTTGCACATACAACATTACGCTCTTAGCACACTCACTTGAGGAAAGAACCAGCGATTAGGAGCTGTCGAGGTAAGAAAACACCGTCTCGCAGAACGCATTAGCTGCTTCCCAGGAAAGACGTCGGCAGACCCCACCGCAAGTCCTCAGCTTAGCCGTCACGATGTGGCCCAGCACGAATACCACTCATGCTGTCGTTATACGCACTGCTGACTTACGCTGAAGACAGCCCAGACGTCACAGCATGCAGCAGATGTCCGCTTTTAATCAGTGTCCGTTACTAACTGCCAGTGGCTCAGAGCCACACCTCCCAGCTGCTTGAAAGTGATCAGCAGGCGGCTGTGCCACTTAGACCTACGCACAGCGGAAGATATCACAAACGTGTGAATCTATTTATTGCTGGCAAGCCACATGCTCGGTTGTAAAACTTATTTCAAAGAAGGAAAGTGCAACTCGTTTTTAGGAGCTGTGTCCCACCTTCAGATGTATCTGTAAATACACTCCTGGAAATGGAAAAAAGAACACATTGACACCGGTGTGTCAGACCCACCGTACTTGCTCCGGACACTGCGAGAGGGCTGTACAAGCAATGATCACACGCACGGCACAGCGGACACACCAGGAACCGCGGTGTTGGCCGTCGAATGGCGCTAGCTGCGCAGCATTTGTGCACCGCCGCCGTCAGTGTCAGCCAGTTTGCCGTGGCATACGGAGCTCCATCGCAGTCTTTAACACTGGTAGCATGCCGCGACAGCGTGGACGTGAACCGTATGTGCAGTTGACGGACTTTGAGCGAGGGCGTATAGTGGGCATGCGAGAGGCCGGGTGGACGTACCGCCGAATTGCTCAACACGTGGGGCGTGAGGTCTCCACAGTACATCGATGTTGTCGCCAGTGGTCGGCGGAAGGTGCACGTGCCCGTCGACCTGGGACCGGACCGCAGCGACGCACGGATGCACGCCAAGACCGTAGGATCCTACGCAGTGCCGTAGGGGACCGCACCGCCACTTCCCAGCAAATTAGGGACACTGTTGCTCCTGGGGTATCGGCGAGGACCATTCGCAACCGTCTCCATGAAGCTGGGCTACGGTCCCGCACACCGTTAGGCCGTCTTCCGCTCACGCCTCCAGTGGTGTCGCGACAGGCGTGAATGGAGGGACGAATGGAGACGTGTCGTCTTCAGCGATGAGAGTCGCTTCTGCCTTGGTGCCAATGATGGTCGTATGCGTGTTTGGCGCCGTGCAGGTGAGCGCCACAATCAGGACTGCATACGACCGAGGCACACAGGGCCAACACCCGGCATCATGGTGTGGGGAGCGATCTCCTACACTGGCCGTACACCACTGGTGATCGTCGAGGGGACACTGAATAGTGCACGGTACATCCAAACCGTCATCGAACCCATCGTTCTACCATTCCTAGACCGGCAAGGGAACTTGCTGTTCCAACAGGACAATGCACGTCCGCATGTATCCCGTGCCACCCAACGTGCTCTAGAAGGTGTAAGTCAACTACCCTGGCCAGCAAGATCTCCGGATCTGTTCCCCATTGAGCATGTTTGGAACTGGATGAAGCGTCGTCTCACGCGGTCTGCACGTCCAGCACGAACGCTGGTCCAACTGAGGCGCCAGGTGGAAATGGCATGGCAAGCCGTTCCACAGGACTACATCCAGCATCTCTACGATCGTCTCCATGGCAGAATAGCAGCCTGTATTGCTGCGAAAGGTGGATATACACTGTACTAGTGCCGATATTGTGCATGCTCTGTTGCCTGTGTCTATGTGCCTGTGGTTCTGTCAGTGTGATCATGTGATGTATCTGACCCCAGGAATGTGTCAATAAAGTTTCCCCTTCCTGGGACAATGAATTCACGGTGTTCTTATTTCAATTTCCAGGAGTGTATATAAATCAGTAACAAAACCTATCCACATTGTTAACATGAGACAAGCTAAATAGAATCAACAGATATTCTGAGACACAAACCCCTGTACGTCCATAAAGGATGCATAACTGAGATTAAAATAAATTAAAATATTGGTACATGGCATGAAGAAGGACATTCTCTTCAATCCTATGCCGCTAGATAGCCTCTCACTGAGGAGAACCAACATAACAGGACAAAGGCCCCCAATTAAAAAATCAGGAAGTACTCTAGAATCAAGTATAAGGTACTAAAGGGCCAACATCCCAAATCCCTATTTAAAAACTTACAATCTGGGTTTAATGGTGTGGCGCTCATGGATGCACATGAAGATACACAGGCGTTCTTTCGAATGCTGAAACGTTCAAAAAAGGGTTTATACTTTTCCAATGGGGGTTTGGGATGTTGGGCTGTTAATACTTTATATTTGATTCGACGGTGGTTTCTGCTATTTTAATTGGCGCCTTTGTCCTTTCATGTAGGTCCTCCTCTGCAAGAGGCTTTCTGGCAGGCCTAGGATTGAAGAGAATGTCCTACTTCATGCCATGTAGTATAGATGCACTATTTTAACATGTTTTAACTTATTTTAATCTCAGTTAAGCATCCTTTATGGGCTCATAGTTTAATGGTTCTATTTAGCTTTTCTTGTTTTAACAATGTGGACAGGTATTATTACTGATTTATAATTTTGCAGATTCATCTGAAGATGAGACACAGGTCCTGAGATCAGGTTGTGCTTTCCTTTTAGAAATAAATAATTTTCAGAAGTGTAGGGGATTTTATCATTGATGTTGAATATCAAGAGTTGTCGATGTCCTGTCAGGAGAAACTTGTCTAATAAGTTAATTTTCAAATCGAACTGTTAACCATTAATTTTTCCAGAAAACAGTTGGTAATTTGACTGCAGGGCCACTGACAATTCTAGGCCGTAGCACATGCCACACAGATAAACTAATGTTTCTGAGTGAATTATTCGGCTGTGGAAAGATATTAAGGACAAATGCAAACTTTTCTTAGTGATAAGCCAAGTCGAACCAGACCAGCATTGGTTGTAGTAATCAGAACGACAAACAGGCAGAGAGCAAATAATATAACACAATCCAGAACGTATTGCTTCACCTTGCTTAAGTGAGAAGTCTGAAGCGTTAATTCAGCAACATGAGTTCTCTGAGCTGGAATTATGCTCATCATCTTGAAAGCACAGAATGATGCCACAAGAACGACTAAATGTTCCACACGAACACCTACCGTCCCACTGACACGATGGAAAAGCACCAAAATGAAGCAGTGAAAGCCACTGTTATATCACCAAGATTCAGCAAAGAACACTGATGAGCCCAGGAAACAAAGACACCTGCAGTCATATTTGACAAGACACAGCATCATTGCCTCAGAGAGACAGCAATAAATACTAAGGTTTCCAAGTCCATATTATACTGAGCTACAGTTAGCAAGCTATGGTACAGACCCTGTGACATGCTGCCTACCATTTGCCCGATGACTTCCACCTTTACGATTGTTGCCTCCCTGGACTGTCGAACCTGGTCATTGTATGTGTGGTGTCACCGCCAGACACCACACTTGCTAGGTGGTAGTTTAAATCGGCCGCGGTCCATTTAGTACATGTCGGACCCGCGTGTCGCCACTGTGTGATCACAGACCTAGCGCCACCACAAGGCAGGTCTCGTGATACGAACAAGCACTCGCCCCAGTTGTACGGACGACCTAGCTAGCGACTAGATGTACGAAGCCTTTCTCTCTCATTAGCCGAGAGACAGAATAGCCTTCAGCTAAGTTAATGGCTACGAACTAGCAAGGCGCCATTAGCCTTACAGTGATTGTAATTAAAGTCTCCTGTGTATAGTCAAGAGCGATGTACCACAATGATTGATTAAAGATAAGTATTAATCCAGCTACGTACTTTTCTTCATAGCATTAATTACGTAGCCTGTTCCAGTACTTCACGCCCGTCTGCGTTAGTCTAGCGTGCATTTTCAGCCATCTCGAACTACAAGGTGTCGGCCCAGCTGCCGACACATCAGTATGAGTTGCCACTCTCTCATCCGCTCACATGGAGTCGTGAGGACTTCTACCTCCAGTTTGCTGAGAGTCAAACTGGTTGTGTCTGAGGCACTGTCAGCTTTTCACTGACCCAAATTTGCACTAAAGGCTGCCAACCTGATATGCATCTGTGAGCAGACATTGGTGTCCATGGCCTACCTATGGTGGAGAGGCCATGCGGTAATTCTGCACTACCGTCTACATCTCATGTAGAGTTGGTGGAGTTTACTCAGGCACACTATTTTGATGTCCATGAGATGACCTAGTAAAAAATAGTCGAGAATCTGAGGTCAACACCACTGTCAGAGCTACACCTCCCACCTGTTGCCCTGTATGACACCGCAATGTTATGTGCACAGCAGAGACAGAAACAACGGGCTCGGAAAACTGCTGAGGTGAACGAATCCTGTAGACTAAAACATATATTACGTCTAATGGTGACACAGTCACACAGCAGTACAGCATGGCGAGACAACGAATTAAGCGAAGTATAATAAGGCAGAGCGATGTCGTACTCAGAGTATAGAAGCAGTGGTAGTGAGAAGATGGTGGTATAGCATAGTTGGTGATGATCTGCCTGAGGTAACTGCCTGAAGAGGACTGACTTCTGCCTCTTCTGCGTCTGGTTACAGTGCCACATTCTTATCTCCAAGAGGGCCGACTTGGGTGGCAGTTGTTCACGTGGAATAACAGCCGCTGCTTGTTGCAGAGACCCTAAACCAGGGACACAAAGAGCGTCTCACAACTGCGGAGCTCTGGCATGCATGCAGGTTTCTCTCATCTGACCACATACTCCCCCCACTGCCATACCACGCTGTCTGAGGGAGAAATAAGGAAACTACGATCAAGCCACATTGCACAGTTGTCACACAAGGAACACTGAACGGCTCGCATACAGCTTTGTTTCATATTGTACTATATTAGAAAACTAAAAATCTGAAGTTCTGTACATCATTTTGAACAGCATTGAAGTGGTGTTTGTAACCACATTACGCCTACAATATTGCGCATGCTACTTCCTTCCTTGAAAAATTCTTACAACATTTATGCTTGAATATGTAAAGAGAGGCCAAAATAAATAGTCTATATAGCATGTCATAACATATAAGTATTTCTTTCACATGTACTTAGAAACAAATTTTGTTACATCTGAAAAACCGTCGTACACTGACAGACGCAGAGAGCTACTCAGTTAGCCACATAATTGTGACTTATGAAGGTTCATAATAGAAAAAAAGAAACACATGATTCACATGTTGATCAAAACAATGATATCATGTTTGCAGCCACATTACGGAGACGTTGGGACTCTTCCTGAGAAAATCTCCGTAAAACTCTGGATAGCTTTAATGTAAAGAATTCATCTTTTAAGCGGTAATTACATTGACCTGTTTCATTTGAAAATACACAGGAGGACTTTCAAATGAAATGGCAAAAGCAATTTTCTTTTTAAATGCTTCCACTTCCCCATCATATAAGAAAAAGTTGTTTCTCATTTTCGAACGTCTTACCAACGGTGTTCAAGTGTGCACTCTAATGCACTACAAAAGCTTGATCTGTAATCCTTTCCAGATTTTAAAATTTTCGTCCCTGCTTTCCTTTTTTCCTTCAGAAATTCAACAGTCTTGTACAAGTCGCGTCGCACGGGGTAGCCGTGCGGTCTAGGGCGCCTTGGCACTGTGAGCCACGTCGGAGGTTCGAGTCCTCCCTCGGGCATGAGTGTGTGTGTGTGTGTGTGTGTGTAGTCTTTAGTATAAGCTAGTTTAAGTTATATTAAGTAGTGTGTAAGCTCAGAGACCGGTGACCTTAGTAGTTTGGTCCCATAAGACCTTACCACAAAGTTATTTTTTTATTTTTATTTATTTATTATTTTTTTTATTTCTTTGTACAAGTCACCTGTTGCTCTTTTCAAAGTTTTGCTCTTTCATCGCCTACTAAATCCTTCAATTATTTTGCATCATGTTGTGAAACCGTTCCACAGCAAATTTTCAGTGCTCAGATGTTATGCGACTGGATAATAGTCATTAGAATTTTTACCGTTTTATCGAAAAAGAAATGTGATACCTATTAATTTTTAAAAGTCTGTGACGATAGATGCTACAAAGTCTCTTTTTGAATTAGCTTCCATTTCAATAGCTACTTTGACCTTCATTTATAGTATGAGCAGATAGCGAGGAATAGAACAACGCTGCCATTACTATTATGCAAGTCGCGCCGAACGAAAAATGCGGCACCAAATTCCAGAAGGAGCAGTCTCACATTATACAATTAAATTAAATGTCCATCATATGGAGTAGTTCTGAGACGGTCCAAACATAGTCGAGGTGGACGTAAGGAAGTTGAGACACTGATACCGGCACAGCCAAGGACCGCACGCATGCTGCACATTGAGCACACGTGAAGTTTTGCACGCTGCGCCGACCCTCCGCTAAGCCAACGATACCCATGGTCTTTGCTATCAATACATCCCCGTCCATCAGTTCCAAACATACAAGACGTAACATTTCACGTACTTGGCTTCCAAGTGTGTAGGGTGAGTACCTCACTAAGAGTGTACCTGCAATTGTTGTTAGCAACACTGAAGTAACTTACTTTTCGAAGTTCTCTCGTATATCAAAACGAGGCTGGTACAGAAATTCAGAAATTAGATCTGGATTCAAGAGCGAATTAAGTTCCAGGCGCAGTGTTTATTGTTCATGTAACTGAAGAAATCTTAATTTTTTATTTTTAGGATTCTTCTTGTTGACCAGCATTATTTTCATCAAAGGATGACTAGTGGAAACTTGATTCGCCTGCTTTATTTCCTGAAGTATAATCTACGACAAAAAAAGAGGATGCACCACAAAGGAATTATCCGAATGGGACGGAAATAGGTAAATGTGATGTACTTGTACAGACCAACAAATACTTACAAATTCAGTAAAACTTGATGATTTATTCAAGAGAAAGAGCTCCACAAATTAAGCAAGGCGATAACGTGTTGGTCCATCTCTGGCCCCTATGAACTAGTTATTCGGTTTGCCATTGGTTGATAGACTTGTTGATGTCCTGCCCATAAAGCTCCAAACGTTCTTAATTGGGGAAAGATCTGGCAACCTAGATGGCCAAGGTAGGGTTTGGTAGGGATGAAGAGAAGCCGCAGAAACACATACCATGTGCGGGCGGGCTTTATCTTGCTCAAATATGAGCCCAGGTTGCCTTACCAGGAAGGACATCTCCAAGAGGCTTAGAATATCGTCGACGCACCACTGTGCTGTAAGGATGCCGCGGATGACAACCAAAGGAGTCCTGCTATGAAAATAAATGGCACGCCAGATCATCACCCCAGGTTGTGGGGCCGCATGGCGTGCGATAGTCAGGTTGGTATCCCTCCGCTAGGCAGGCCGTCTACAGATACACCTTCGACCTGGAATCTCACTTACTGTAGTAGAACTTCAATGATGAGTCCCGCTTCGAAGTGAACCCTGACGGCCAACAAAGCCGTATCTGAAGACTCCCTGGACAGTGATGGGCCCGAACTATACAGTCGTCCGCAATGCGGTCCGATAACGTGGCGTAATTGGCTGGGATTCCATTTCTTTCGATAGCAGAACCTCTTGGTTGTCATCCCTTACAGCACAGCGGTAAGTCGACGAATTCTACGTCCGTTGTTGTTGGTCTTCATGGGAAGCCATCCTGGGCTACATAATGCCCACCTGCACACGGCGAGAGTTTCAATTTCTTGTTTTCGTGCTTGCCAAACCCTGCCTTGTCCAGCAAGATCGCCGGATCTCTCCACAATTGAGAACGTTTGGAGCGTTATGGTTAGCAGAGCCCTCCAACTATCATAGGAAATGAAGATATAAAGCTTCAGTTGGACAAAATTTGGCCCGATATCCCTCATGAAGACATCAAACAACGCCATCAATCAATGCCAAGCTGAATAATCGCTCGCATAAAGACGAGAGGTGAGTGACCGTGTTATTGATTTGTTCCATTTGTGAAGCTCTTTCTCTGGAATAAATCATTCATTTCTTTAATTATAATCATTTGTTCGTCTGTACATGTACATCACATTTACTGATTTCCGTCTCATTTGGATAATCCCTTCGTGGTGCGTCATTTTTCCTTTTTTTAATTGCGGGAAAATCTTCCCATAATTCCTGCTTGGTAGTCGTTCTTGTACACCCTGTAACTGCTACAAATGGATCTAGAGGTAATAAACTGTACTAACGGAACGTGTATGTAATGGTGGTGACGCAATGTCTAGCAACAACCCAGATCACCGCGCGTCAGAAACGGTGGGAGTTATCCCTTAACTGCTAGGATTGTGTGAGTTGGAAAAGCTGCAAAGCACAGCTCCGCCACTGTAAATTCAGCGTCGCCATTGATCGAATTAATGCAATTATTGCCTCGACGCTACAGGTGGACGAGTTTTGTTTAAAAATGAAGCCTCACCTCCCGTAGGTTTCCGGCGTGTGGCGTTCGTAAATTATTCTCGCAGATTCCCCTGCAGACGGAAATAAATTTTTTACGGCAGAGAACGCTGCTAGCCAGTTGAAACTTTTATGTCGGAAGAGCAGCATTCCAAAAAGAAGCTCTCACACTTAAAGGGAAGAGTGATAGAAGCTATCCAGAAAAATACAAGAGGCATACACTTCAGCGTCGAGTTGCAGCACTGCTCGTCTAAGATGGCAGAGACTGAGAGCTTGATTTAAATATTTGTTATTTTGTAAGTGGTACCAGTGAACAGAGTATCCTTTCGCTTCGTTCCAGTATTTGCAGTTATGTTGTAATCAGCGTGTATGCAGTGGTAGCCTTTGTGACTGACTTATACGTAACCAGCTGTACCCGGTGTTGCCCGGGTGTGTATTTATTCAAACCTTCTATTAGTCCACATCCTTCCCCCTCTCTCTGTTCATCTCTGCCAGCGCCTTTCCCCGTCTACCTCCTCCACAACCCTCCCACTTTGTGGGACACCCTGTATCTTTTGATGGTACAGCTAAAAACTCTGAAGTGTGCTGGTGGCATTGTAATTCTGTCAGAGACAGCAAAAGACTTGGAAAAACAGTTGAATAAAATGGATTGCGTCTTGAAAAAATTAATTAAATAAACATCAATAAAAGTAAAACAAGAGAAATGAAATGTATTCCAATTAAATTAGGTGATGCTGAAGGAATTAGATCAGGAAATTAGGCACTGAAGTTTTGCTTTTCGGCAGTCAAAGAACTGAGAAGATATTAAATGCTGAGAGGCATAGCATGGAATGCACACCTGAAGAAGATAAATTTGTTTAGTTACATAGAGTGTCAGAGCATCTTTTATGAAGGTATTGGTCTGGACCGCAGCTTTGTAATACATGGACGTTAACATTTCATACACGAAGCAAAAAGAAGGTTTGCCGGCCGCGGTGGCCGTGCGGTTCTGGTACTGCAGTCCGGAACCGCGGGACCGCTACGGTCGCAGGTTCGAATCCTGCCTCGGGCATGGGTGTGTGTGATGTCCTTAGGTTAGTTATGTTTAAGTAGTTCTAAGTTCTAGGGGACTTATGACCTAAGATGTTGAGTCCCATAGTGCTCAGAGCTATTTGAACCAAAAAGAAGGTTTTAAAATGGGGTGTTTCACAATAATGCTGCAAATTAAATGGGTAAGGCGAACAACTGATGAGGAGGTACTGCATCCAACAGGAGAAAAAAGAAATTCCTGACGCTACCTGATTAAAAGATGGCATTGGTTAACTGGGCACATCCTGAGACGTGAAGCAATTGTCATTTTCATGATGGGTGAACGGGAGAGGTGAGAGGGGGAGATAGTAAGGGAAGCCCAAAGGACAAATACAGTAAGCAGTTCGAGATGGACGTAGGCTGCAATACTTATTCGGTGTTCACAAGACTAACACAGGATACAGTAGCACGGAGAGTGCATCAGACCAGACTGAAGCCCACAACAGTTAAACGGAAATTCCACTGTTAAACGTAAAAGAGAGAGCAGCCACAGTACATGGAGGGCCTCTACGAAAAGAAGAACTGCCTGATAATAGGAGGGGAGGGTATAGATTTGAAGGATATAAAGAATGCAATTTTGTAGTCAGAAGACTGGTGACTCAAATAACAACTTCCGGTACGTCGTTGTCTGTCTGTGACAGATGAAGGGCCATTACCAACTGGACGAGGGATGCAAGTGGCTAAACACATCGCTCCTCAATGACGAACATTGTAGTCAGGACGTTTGGTAAATTTGCTGTCCTCCCGTGTGTGTGTGTGTGTGTGTGTGTGTGTGTGTGTGTGTGTGTGTGTGTGTGTGTGTAAACGACACGAGGTGTTAGCTTCACAGTCGATAATTACTGTTGCCACGAATCAAACCGCTCGATTAACTGTGATTGGTGGGATGGTGATCAACGTCCAGATTGGACATCGTTCAGAACTCGCTTCTGTGGAGTCTAGGGGCATTGAATTATCGCATAATTCTGTGTCATTTTTGTCTCCTCGTGATGAAATATTAACATCAGATGGTGATACGCCCTGCTAAACCCGCAGGACAGGATAAGTAGTAGGAATTGTGGAAGGGGGTCAGAATGAGCAGCTGTCAGTTACACTCCAAACATAACACTTTATTTAGCTGTCCAAACATCAGAGCGCAACTTCTAAGCTTGACTGTCAACAGAAAACGTATTTAATTCTAAAACGGCTGAAGGCCCATGAATTTTATATATATATATATATATATATATATATATATATATATATATATATATATATATATATTTTAGACAGAAGGCTCTAGGCTTTAACCTTAAATAGTATTTAAGGCCAAGCGATGTAACACTTGATTAGTCAGATAGAATAAGTTTTTTAAAACCGGCTGAAGGCCGATAAATTTAAAACAAAACTACAATAACCTTTCAATAGACAGAAGGCCCAAGCTTTATGACCAATAAGAAACCTTACTCCAAACAACTGAAGGCCTTTCTTTAAAAAAAACTGCAACCAATTTTTCAAGACAGAGGACCCAAAGCTTTTAACCTTAAATAGTATTTAAGCCCAAGTGATGTAAGACTTGATAAGTAAGAATCCAAAATTTTAAAGCGGCTGAAGGCCCATCTTTTTAAGAACAATACAACTACGATAAATTTTCAACAGGCAGAAGGCCCACAGCTTTATCTTGAAAGAATGTAATACTTGATAAGTAAGAACCTTAAAATTTAAAGCAGCTGAAATCCGATGCTTTAAAACAATACAATAAATTTTCAACAGGCAGAAGGCCCAAGCTTTACCTTCAGACAATGTAAGACTTGCCCAATTTAGAAAATCTTACTTTTAAAACGGCTGAAGGTCATTGATTTTAAAAACACAATTACAAGCATACAAATTCCAACCACCGACTATGAGCCGTTAAAAATACACAATTAAACGCCTACAAGAAAGGCAGTATAGGCAATGGCGCTCAGAAGTTTCCAAGGGGCTCGGTCTGCCCTTGAAATCTTAACGTTCGCTTAGGTGAGACAAGAAGTCGACCCAACTATACTCGATCCGCCGGCAACACAACCAAGAGACAGTCAGCGACCCACCGACAAGACGACTTGCTAACCACGAAAATACAAGAATTCCGAAGCCAACACGTTACACACATAGCCACCCACAACCAAAAATCCATTAATCTGGCAAAAACTACACACCATGTTGGACAGCGACAACAGGTGAGGAAAGGACACTGCCTGAATTTACGTCGGCGACCAGGGCAGGTAACTGGAACACTAAAGGCCAAATTCCGCTGATGCACTTGAATTTCAAACCGACAAATATAGTGTGGTGTGCGTACTGTAAGACCTTCGGTACACACACCATCAGATTGTTTGACTTGTCGCTCTAACGAAGTAGGCGAGTGTCAGCAATATGTCTCGTGGTCTTATCGTGGTGTGTTTATCTTGTGCCGTTAGGTCAGACGATAGAAATGCCACTTGCAAGCTTAGAGTAGCAGATTGACGGTGACCAACTTTAAACAGAACTTGATTAATTTTCACACACATTTATTAAAATAATAACAAGCATAAAAATAACTCAACTTGGTTGTGGATGCTATTTACAATTGACAATCTAAAGTTCCTTTGGTCTTGGTACGATAATCTTATTCTCACATATCTCTGATACTTGACAAAGTGTCTATACATTTATCTTCATGGCTATGTACAGGAATATGATAATCTTATTAGGCGCAGACTGAAACTTGACTACAGAGTAAGGCAGACTAATGCAGACTGGTACATACTGGTGCAGACTGACTAATCGGAGGTCTGTACACTCATTATAATACCTCGCGCGTTCATGTATCACTGCGCGAGTGTGATCCGCGAAGAGAAAAGGTTCTACGTTAGCAGCAATCTCATTGGCTGCGTTACATATTAATACGCCGATCGGCGTAAGCAGAATTTGGTCCGTCTCTAAGACAGCGCCATCTCTTAGTGCAGAGATGGACGAGCGCTGCGCCTGCGCTGTTGTGCTTAGCGGGACGCGCTCTATTGGGAAAGTTGTGTACGCGCTGACTACGCGGAACTATGTACACAACATACAGTTAATTTCACAACATGGTGGCTAAATCTTTACCAACTCGAACACTCACTGTTGCTCCCAGGAAATCCGCCAACAGCGAACCACCAAGTAAGGAGACAACGTGAACAGACGTAGCTTCAGTAATTCAGTCACCACTCAACTTTTATCTCCTGGGTCAGCGAGCCACGAACCTCGTAGCTCCTGGAACAGCCTCCACACGCTCCGACACTGCGTAGAGACCGCCAGCGGACCCGGCCAACTGCGCCGTGCGCAGTCTTGCTTGCCGATCCGCTCCAACCGGCCGACTCACTGCCAGTACGCCAAAAACAAGTTGTCAGTTTGACAAACACTTGCTCGAAGACTTGAACGACACCCAGCAGTGGCTGTGCAATGACGAAGACAAATCGGGAGTCGATCGGCGAGACAATTCACATCGTCCAGTAGGACGACCGACTGACGATCCACGAAGACTGTCCCAGGCTCAAGCGATGTGTGGCGGCAACGGTCGGGCGGGCCATGGGCATCCAGGCCCCACTGCTGCTCCAACCCGACTGAACTAATGCCGCGTTCCAACTCCACGACTGGCAGGTCCGAACTGCCCTCCTGGCATGTTCAAACTGACTCCACGATAGACGACAACCGGGAAGTAGCAGCAGTGCATCAAAGATAACACGTGAGGATTATATCGATAGGCGTTGCTGCTGCCGCCGACGGGCAGACAAAGCAGCAACTCAGTGACAACAGAAATTGAAACTAACATAACCAGGTGGCAACACGAAAAAAACAGGATGTAAAATAAGAGATGGCACAAACGCGAGCCACACACGGCTCAGATGGGGAATGCGTAATGTGGTACCAGCGATACAGACCGACACCTGGGCGGGCTTGCCGAGTAGCTGAGTAGCTGACGATGTGACTGAGGGGCTTGTTGGTGTGGCTTGTACCATGCAAAAGGGCAACTGGATTCATCGTCTTCACCAGTTATAAAGCAGCGACAGTTTATCAAGGATAAAGTTTTCTATCTACCAACTAGCCATGATGCAGCTGTTGATGGCGTAAAGATTCCATCTCCACATCTTCTAAATCAACAGTTATCTGTACAACATTCATTAATGCTTATATATTATTCCTCTTAATCTTGCACTTTCACATAACGTTTTTCTAGGTAGCAATAAAAACTTTTTCATGGAAGTGATATTTTGCACAGGAAAAGTCTGTTTTAATTCATTGCTTTAACAGTTATTGTTTTAACATCACAAGCAATGATATTCATGTGTTCACTAACAGTGCTCCCTGCCGCCGTTGGATAAGCAGCTGAGCAGCAAGTCGTATACTCCTAGCTCACTCGTTTGTTACATAGTTTAATTCTTAATTTCTTTGCGTGTTTTTGGTACTTGCATTGTTTAATTCATAAATTTCGGGCGTATTATAGTATTTGAGAGTTGTAGCATCGCGTTTTAGTACCTGAATAGTGTAAATTCGCGTAGTCGTTTGTCTACTGTTTTTGTTTTGAACGGCCAGTGTCGGTTGGTCACAGCCAGTGTGCTCCCTGCCGCCGTTGGATAAGCAGCTGAGCAGCAAGTCGTATACTCCTAGCTCACTCGTTTGTTACATAGTTTAATTCTTAATTTCTTTGCGTGTTTTTGGTACTTGCATTGTTTAATTCATAAATTTCGGGCGTATTATAGTATTTGAGAGTGTAGCATCGCGTTTTAGTACCTGAATAGTGTAATTTCGCTTAGTCTCCTTCCGCCGCCGAGCAGTGTCAGCAGTGCGCAAGTAGCAGCATTACTGCATTTACTAGGCAATCTTGTATTTTAATAACCGTTTAAATTTTGTCGATTTGTTTGCGCTCTCTGTAGATTAGTTCAGACGTTCTTTGCAAAACAGTTTTTAGCATGGATAGGGACTGCAACTGCTGTGTTCGGATGCAGGCTGAGTTGGCATCCCTTCGCTCCCAGCTTCAGGCAGTGTTGGCTTCGGTCACACAGCTTGAGGCTGTTGCCAATGGGCATCACTGTGGGGGTCTGGATGGGGGTTTGTCGGGGACGGCCAGCTCGTCCCAAGCATCCCCTGATCGGACTACGACTGTGGTTGCCCGGGATACTGCCCGCATTGAGGCTGATCCCTCACCTGTGGTAGAGTGGGAGGTCGTTTCAAGGTGTGGCAGGGGGCGAAAGACATTCCGGAGGGCTGAACGGAAAGCCTCTCCAGTTTGTCTGACGAACCGGTTTCAGGCTCTGTCTCAGGCTGATACTGATCTTCGGCCTGACATGGCTGCTTGTCCTGTTCCAGAGGTTGCCCCTCAGTCTGCAAGATCCGGGCAGTTGCAGAGGGTGGGCTTACTGGTAGTTGGGAGCTCCAACGTCAGGCGCGTAATGGGGCCCCTTAGGGAAATGGCAGCAAGAGAGGGGAAGAAAACCAATGTGCACTCCGTGTGCATACCGGGGGGAATCATTCCAGATGTGGAAAGGGTCCTTCCGGATGCCATGAAGGGTACAGGGTGCACCCATCTGCAGGTGGTCGCTCATGTCGGCACCAATGATGTGTGTCGCTATGGATCGGAGGAAATCCTCTCTGGCATCCGGCGGCTATCTGATTTGGTGAAGACTGCCAGTCTCGCTAGCGGGATGAAAGCAGAGCTCACCATCTGCAGCATCGTCGACAGGACTGACTGCGGACCTTTGGTACAGAGCCGAGTGGAGGGTCTGAATCAGAGGCTGAGACGGTTCTGCGACCGTGTGGGCTGCAGATTCCTCGACTTGCGCCATAGGGTGGTGGGGTTTCGGGTTAGGTCAGGAGTCCACTACACGCAACAAGCGGCTACACGGGTAGCAGGGGTTGTATGGCGTGGGCTGGGCGGTTTTTTAGCTTAGATGGCCTTGGGCAAGTACAGAAAGGGCAACAGCCTCAACGGGTGCGGGGCAAAGTCAGGACATGCGGGGACAAAGCAGCAATCGGTATTGTAATTGTCAACTGTCGAAGCTGCGTTGGTAAAGTACCGGAACTTCAAGCGCTGATAGAAAGCACCGAAGCTGAAATCGTTATAGGTACAGAAATCTGGCTTAAGCCAGAGATAAATTCTGCCGAAATTTTTACAAAGGTACAGACGGTGTTTAGAAAGGATAGATTGCATGCAACCGGTGGTGGAGTGTTCGTCGCTGTTAGTAGTAGTTTATCCTGTTGTGAAGTAGAAGTGGATAGTTCCTGTGAATTATTATGAGTGGAGGTTACACTAAACAACCGAACTAGGTTAATAATTGGCTCCTTTTACCGACCTCCCGACTCAGCAGCATTAGTGGCAGAACAACTGAGAGAAAATTTGGAATACATTTCACATAAATTTTCTCAGCATGTTATAGTCTTAGATGGAGATTTCAATTTACCAGATATAGACTGGGACACTCAGATGTTTAGGACGGGTGGTAGGGACAGAGCATCGAGTGACATTATACTGAGAGCACTATCCGAAAATTACCTCGAGCAATTAAACAGAGAACCGACTCGTGGAGATAACATCTTGGACCTACTGATAACAAACAGACCCGAACTTTTCGACTCTGTATGTACAGAACAGGGAATCAGTTATCATAAGGCCGTTGCAGCATCCCTGAATATGAAAGTTAATAGGAATATAAAAGAAGGGAGGAAGGTTTATCTGTTTAGCAAGAGTAATAGAAGGCAGATTTCAGACTACCTAACAGATCAAAACGAAAATTTCTGTTCCGACACTGAAAATGTTGAGTGTTTATGGAAAAAGTTCAAGGCAATCGTAAAATGCGTTTTAGACAGGTACGTGCCGAGTAAAACTGTGAGGGACGGGAAAAACCCACCGTGGTACAACAACAAAGTTAGGAAACTACTGCGAAAGCAAAGAGAGCTCCACTCCAAGTTTAAACGCAGCCAAAACCTCTCAGACAAACAGAAGCTAAACGATGCCAAAGTTTGCGTAAGGAGGGCTATGCGTGAAGCGTTCATTGAATTCGAAAGTAAAATTCTATGTACCAACTTGACAGAAAATCCTAGGAAGTTCTGGTCTTACGTTAAATCGGTAAGTGGCTCGAAACAGCATATCCAGACACTACGGGATGATGATGGCATTGAAACAGAGGATGACACGCGTAAAGCTGAAATACTAAACACCTTTTTCCAAAGCTGTTTCACAGAGGAAGACCGCACTGCAGTTCCTTCTCTAAATCCTCGCACAAACGAAAAAATGGCTGACATCGAAATAAGTGTCCAAGGAATAGAAAAGCAACTGGAATCACTCAATAGAGGAAAGTCCACTGGACCTGACGGGATACCAATTCGATTCTACACAGAGTACGCGAAAGAACTTGCCCCCCTTCTAACAGCCGTGTACCGCAAGTCTCTAGAGGAACGGAGGGTTCCAAATGATTGGAAAAGAGCACAGATAGTCCCAGTCTTCAAGAAGGGTCGTCGAGCAGATGCGCAAAACTATAGACCTATATCTCTGACGTCGATCTCTTGTAGAATTTTAGAACATGTTTTTTGCTCGCGTATCATGTCATTTCTGGAAACCCAGAATCTACTATGTAGGAATCAACATGGATTCCGGAAACAGCGATCGTGTGAGACCCAAGTCGCTTTATTTGTTCATGAGACCCAGAAAATATTAGATACAGGCTCCCAGTTAGATGCTATTTTTCTTGACTTCTGGAAGGCGTTCGATACAATTCCGCACTGTCGCCTGATAGACAAAGTAAGAGCCTACGGAATATCAGACCAGCTGTGTGGCTGGATTGAAGAGTTTTTAGCAAACAGAACACAGCATGTTGTTATCAATGGAGAGACGTCTACAGACGTTAAAGTAACCTCTGGCGTGCCACAGGGGAGTGTTATGGGACCCTTGATTTTCACAATATATATAAATGACCTAGTAGATAGTGTAGGAAGTTCCATGCGGCTTTTCGCGGATGATGCTGTAGTATACAGAGAAGTTGCAGCATTAGAAAATTGTAGCGAAATGCAGGAAGATCTGCAGCGGATAGGCACTTGGTGCAGGGAGTGGCAACTGACCCTTAACATAGACAAATGTAATGTATTGCGATTACGTAGAAAGAAGGATCTTTTACTGTATGATTATATGATAGTGGAACAAACACTGGTAGCAGTTACTTCTGTAAAATATCTGGGAGTATGCGTGCGGAACGATTTGAAGTGGAATGATCATATAAAATTAATTGTTGGTAAGGCGGGTACCAGGTTGAGATTCATTGGGAGAGTGCTTAGAAAATGTAGTCCATCAACAAAGGAGGTGGCTTACAAAACACTCGTTCGACCTATACTTGAGTATTGCTCATCAGTGTGGGATCCGTACCAGATCGGTCTGACGGAGGAGATAGAGAAGATCCAAAGAAGAGCTGCGCGTTTCGTCACAGGGTTATTTGGTAACCGTGATAGCGTTACGGAGATGTTTAATAAAGTCAAGTGGCAGACTCTGCAAGAGAGGCGCTCTGCATCGCGGTGTAGCTTGCTCGCCAGGTTTCGAGAGGGTGCGTTTCTGGATGAGGTATCGAATATATTGCTTCCCCCTACTTATACCTCCCGAGGAGATCACGAATGTAAAATTAGAGAGATTAGAGCGCGCACGGAGGCTTTCAGACAGTCGTTCTTCCCGCGAACCATACGCGACTGGAACAGGAAAGGGAGGTAATGACAATGGCACGTAAAGTGCCGTCCGCCACACACCGTTGGGTGGCTTGCGGAGTATCAATGTAGATGCTGATGTAGATGAACAGTTTCGACCATCATTATTCATCTTCAGTAATTTTTCATCAAACAACTTTCTGTAGAAACTTAGGGAGGTTATGTCATATATTGTCAAAGTTCACTTGTATACATTACTAGCCACTTGCATGTCTGATTCTGTCATTGCTTTTCTTGCACTTACAGAAAATGTCTTAGCACGCCGCATTATAAACGAAGCGCTGATGATGGTGATTAATGATCGAAAATTGCCACTTATGAAACAAATAAAACGATTTTGTCTTGTAATACAAGGGGCGATTAATAAGTAATGGAACACATTTTTATTTCTCTCACAGTTTCGTTGAAAAAATGTGGAATGTGTTATGGGACATAGAGGAACAATCTTGCTTATGCCCCTACAGTTTCATGAAGTTCCGACAGATGGCGGCGCTATACGTCGCCTTCGATATGGCGTCTGTAGTGGAGGTGCTTTCAAAGCAGAGCTGTCACTGAGTTTCTTTTGGAGGAAAACTAGACGATCGCAGATATTCACAGGCGGTTGCAGAATATCTACGGAGACCTAGCAGCGAAGAGAATGAAATTCACGTCACAGAGATAGGCCACAATGCTGTGGAATGGGAGGGCCAGGCACGCAACAGCAACATCATTCACAATTTGCATGACTACAATTTATTTGTACAAGTTTAACCAGCGAGTGCATGGACACAATTAAGTAACTTTCTTCCTGCATGAAATACTCGAATGAAATGCTGATTACACAGTAAACAATTTGTAGTTAAGAAAAATATGTCACCAGCACTCAGTAAGCAGACGTTCGAAAGCATTTCAACAAATATTAGATTTAAGAAAATATACAGCTAACGCTTACTAAACTATATGTCAAGAACTATTTATCTTTTCAAAAGAATTTAACCGAAATTTCCAGTTTTAGAAGAATGCACGCCATGTGCTTATTAAACCATTTGTCAATAACAATTTATCTTTTTAAAACATTTTGAATAATATTTGCAATTTTAGAAAACTGCGTGCCTGTCGCTTAGTAACTTTGTTAGTAACCTTCCAATTAAAAATTGTAATTCAGAAAATGTGCCACCTGCCTCACTAAGTCTTTAACTGATAGCAGTTCAGGTTGCAAGATGTTTAAGATCAAAACTCGCCACAGCGCGCAACAAATGATTAATTACATATCGACAGGTCAGTGCCAAGTAAGTCCCGAACTCAAACGTTAACAGTATCAGAATAAAGCTAGATGTGTTTACCAATCTAAGATACATACAATAAATGTATTATTGTTTTACAGCTTCGGCCTCGAACCGTCAGCAGAACGACATGACACGGCTCGGCCTTTTCTAACACCGGCACGTCGGTCAGTATGTCGGTCTGTAAGCGAGCGGCTCCAGACCCGTGGCCGACCAGGGCAGCGGAAACCTGCCACGACCTCTCGCCCGTTGACTGGGGAGACGACACAGGCCCACGGATGGACTGTACTACAACAGACTATAATCCTGAATCAACGAATTGTTAAACATAGTGATGAAAAATTACATATGTGGAACAAACCAATTCCACTTATGGAAATTGATGGTGACGTTCCTACATTTGTCCGCACAAACCACGTCTATACACATTCGCAATGACTTTACATTTAAGCTACAAGAACTGGGAACTCAACGACAAATCAGGCAATTAATATTGTTCCCGGAACAACAATAACGGCCACCAAACTCAAGGTAGAATGTTACGCTTATAACGGCGAAGCGATCTGTGTCACACTCAAGACTGTACAGCATTCTGACTATCACTTATTATACTGCTACAGAAAGTTGGCTCTCTTATGTGGCAGCTTATTACACCTTAACAAATGGCAAAGTTCTTGTCCACAAGCTTCATTGGAATTTCCAAGCAGCACAGTATCTTTGATCTTCACATGCAATCATGTACTAATCAGACGAAATATCTCACCAGATTCAGAAACTGGAACTGTCCACGTGGGTTGCTAGGAAATCATCACCTGAAAGTTGTCGCTCCTCCCAGCGATGATGTCAGTGTCCAAACACCACACACGCCAACAAGAATGCAGCAACCCCACCGAACACGGCACGGTCCCACTGTTCAGCTCCACACACGCTGATCGCCGCATCTAGACTAAGTTCCTAGCTGCCTCTCCTCTTCACAGCGTGGCGTCCCTTCTGCATCCAGGGTTCATTCATTGCCGTCGTACAACTCGCGTCCTCTCTCGGATTATCGTCACACCACCAGCCCGCTAATTCTGTATGCAAGAATCGTGAACGAGCCCGCTAGTGATGTAACGAATCGAGCTCCAGGGTTCAAAAATATGATGATGATGATGATGATGTTTGGTTTGTGGGGAGCTGAACTGCGCGGTTATCAGTGCCCGTACAAAGTGCCAATCTTTACTCAGTCCAATCTCTCACGTTCACGAATGATGATTAAATGATGAGGACAACACAAACACCCAGTCCCGGGAAGATAAAATCCCCAATCCGACCAGGAATAGAACTCGGGACCCCGTGATCCAGGTTCAAAAAGAAAGGTGAGTCATTGCGCGAGGTGTCTGTCATCTTTGCAACAATCTTGGACCGTTCTTCCTCATCCACCCCACAGCTCGTACCTCGCACTTTCGGACATTCATCTGTTTGGCCCAATGAAGGATGCACTCCGTGAAAGTGGTACGTGAATGATGTGGAGGTTATTGATGCAGCAAGGCGTTGGCTCTAACGTCGACCAGTAGAGCGGTACCATGCGGGCGTAGAGGCTCTCCCAGTATTGTGACGCAAGGTCGTCAAATTGAAAAATAGGGTTTTGTAGTCAAAAGCGGGGAAAATAATATACTGGAATCCTGAACGAAACCAACCTGCCCTCAGAAAAAATTCTTGCATTACTTATCGAATGTCCCTCTATAATTATTGGTAAGCAAATAAATATATACCCCTAGAGCTGCAGATGACGCCGGCCTAGGGGATGCTACTCGCTATGTCCAGACAATGTACTAAACTCACTTACGGCATCGACCTGACAGGAACTGCGAAGTATGTGCGACAGAGGCTGTGACCAGCACCGACCTTCATTGCAATGCCTAATTAGAAGAAACAGCCATGTCATCCAACTGGGAATATAATCACGAAAATCACCCCCTCACCCTTCTCCCGCACTCAGCATGACCCACAAAAAAGTTGTCCTCCGCCGCTACTACATCCTGCCGCCGTAAGCTGACTATGGTAGCTTCAGAGAGCTGCTCACCAAGGTGAACTCCTTTGTATACGTCTTTGCAGCTCACGTCGTGAGTGCTGAGAACACCGAGACCCACATAATGTTAAGATTCTGAAACAGCAGCTGCCAGCAATTCTCGTGCAAGAAGCTATGGCTACGTTGAAGAAACTAATCACTACCTTGGAAGAGGAGATCCACAATATTCCAAACGCAACGATAGAGGGCATAAAACAGCAACAACAACACGCTGTTGCAGGACCGCGACTTGTAACGGAAAACGCGGAGGCGATCTTTAACTACAGTAAACTAACGTTAAACTGAGCGGAATCGCAATCGTGAAGTTACTTTATTAAAGACAATGAGAAAGTTGCAATAATTTCCGCTAACATTACCAATATCAGGGTGGAAGAAAATACAACGGCTCAGTGAATTTCATTTGCTAATTTTTAAGAGATTCTAACCTGCACACAAAGTTGATTGCATTCCCATGAGAGTTGTATAGCCCTAGAGAATGTCAGACTATTGATTAATCGCCACACGGGATTAGCCGAGCGGTCTATGGCACTACAGTCATGAATTGTGCAGCTGGTCTCGGTGGAGGTTCGAGTCCTCCCTCGGGCATGGGTGTGTGTGTTTGTCCTTAGGATAATGTAGGTTGTGTGTAAGCTTAGGGACTGATGACCTTAGCAGTTAAGTCCCATAAGATTTCACACACACTTGAACATTTTTTATAAATCTCTACTGGTTAGAAACAACCGTGTAACCAGGATAAAATAGAGTATTTATAATAAACTTCACAACACTCTTCGTTACCTTTTTCCTCAAAAATCTGAAGGAATTGTACTTCTTGCCAGCTACCACACCGTGTTATTAAGACCGGTGGATCATTCCATGGCGACACAAAAACCCACGCCTAAGGTCAGCTGGCTGGCTAAATAGCTGTAACAACAACGGGAAGCTGAAGAAACACTGAAGGTAAACAAGATAGCCAACCGAAAGAGCGAAGTAATCTACATATAACTGAAGGAGATATCAGAAGTAAAACTGACGTACTGATAAACTCCAGTACAAGAGAGAGCCACAAAGGTAACAGCAAATGACTAGTAAATCGCCTTCCCGCGAGGTGAAGATGTTGTTAAAATACAAGTTTCAAGCTAACAAAGACAGGTGAATGGTTCACTGTGACAGTTTAAGTAATAAGAGAACAATGAAATACACTCCTGGAAATTGAAATAAGAACACCGTGAATTCATTGTCCCAGGAAGGGGAAACTTTATTGACACATTCCTGGGGTCAGATACATCACATGATCACACTGACAGAACCACAGGCACATAGACACAGGCAACAGAGCATGCACAATGTCGGCACTAGTACAGTGTATATCCACCAATCGCAGCAATGCAGGCTGCTATTCTCCCATGGAGACGATCGTAGAGATGCTGGATGTAGTCCTGTGGAACGGCTTGCCATGCCATTTCCACCTGGCGCCTCAGTTGGACCAGCGTTCGTGCTGGACGTGCAGACCGCGTGAGACGACGCTTCATCCAGTCCCAAACATGCTCAATGGGGGACAGATCCGGAGATCTTGCTGGCCAGGGTAGTTGACTTACACCTTCTAGAGCACGTTGGGTGGCACGGGATACATGCGGACGTGCATTGTCCTGTTGGAACAGCAAGTTCCCTTGCCGGTCTAGGAATGGTAGAACGATGGGTTCGATGACGGTTTGGATGTACCGTGCACTATTCAGTGTCCCCTCGACGATCACCAGTGTTGTACGGCCAGTGTAGGAGATCGCTCCCCACACCATGATGCCGGGTGTTGGCCCTGTGTACCTCGGTCGTATGCAGTCCTGATTGTGGCGCTCACCTGCACGGCGCCAAACACGCATACGACCATCATTGGCACCAAGGCAGAAGCGACTCTCATCGCTGAAGACGACACGTCTCCATTCGTCCCTCCATTCACGCCTGTCGCGACACCACTGGAGGCGGGCTGCACGATGTTGGGGCGTGAGCGGAAGACGGCCTAACGGTGTGCGGGACCGTAGCCCAGCTTCATGGAGACGGTTGCGAATGGTCCTCGCCGATACCCCAGGAGCAACAGTGTCCCTAATTTGCTGGGAAGTGGCGGTGCGGTCCCCTACGGCACTGCGTAGGATCCTACGGTCTTGGCGTGCATCCGTGCGTCGCTGCGGTCCGGTCCCAGGTCGACGGGCACGTGCACCTTCCGCCGACCACTGGCGACAACATCGATGTACTGTGGAGACCTCACGCCCCACGTGTTGAGCAATTCGGCGGTACGTCCACCCGGCCTCCCGCATGCCCACTATACGCCCTCGCTCAAAGTCCGTCAACTGCACATACGGTTCACGTCCACGCTGTCGCGGCATGCTACCAGTGTTAAAGACTGCGATGGAGCTCCGTATGCCACGGCAAACTGGCTGACACTGACGGCGGCGGTGCACAAATGCTGCGCAGCTAGCGCCATTCGACGGCCAACACCGCGGTTCCTGGTGTGTCCGCTGTGCCGTGCGTGTGATCATTGCTTGTACAGCCCTCTCGCAGTGTCCGGAGCAAGTATGGTGGGTCTGACACACCGGTGTCAATGTGTTCTTTTTTCCATTTCCAGGAGTGTATAAAACGAAAAACTGATACTGTTGTTCACGTATTAATACGATATTATTCAAGTCAAATGTGTTAGAAAATGGTGCTCATCTCCAACTCTGCGAATGGTGTCATGCTTTTATGACTACACTGGACAGAAAGACGCTGATAACTGACGCAAAGATAAAAAGAAATACTGAAAAGGCATATTTGTTAAAAATCAAAATGGGGGGAAGAAAGCTCGGAAATCCATAGATGATACAACTTTACACCTTAATTTGCTGTAATTAACTAATTGTCGTTGTACCGTAAATAATTGGCGTACACTGTTTCAAGTTCGGGAAACTGCGGTGTCAATTATAAAATCGTATTTAATTGCAGCTCACTGCGTTTGAATCACTTGGCAATTACCTCATTTGGAAAATCACGTTAATTAAACAGTTCTTTCTTTGTATTGAATTTTACACGGAAATGCTGTCCTTGAATGTTTGACGTCGTTACAGTTACGCCGTGAATGCATGAAATGCAAAACTCAGTTACAGTAATATATTACTACTGTGCATATAAAAATTATTTCTTTGCCATATTTATGTGATTTAGTTGTAGAAAATAGTCCTTACTTCCTTTTTTCACCAGACCTTCCAGTAGTAAAGTTATTCAGCAGTGAGGCATAAAGGACAAGCTGCCCTGAGAAAAAACAGCTCGAAATTTATATTGAGTTGTTAGCTTTTCCCTGCCACGCATTGCTTTGGCTCATTTTGGTTAAATGAATAAGAATAAAAGAAACTATACGTTTCTAATACAAATTGGAATTGGATATACGTCCTAATCTCCTTTCACACCCTGTCTCTGTCCATCACCTCCTCCCCTTTCTCTGTACATCTGCTTCTACTCGCTTCCTATGTCCATTTTCTCCCACTCCTCTGTCCTATTCCGTCCTCTCCCTCTCTCTCTCTCTCTCTCTCTCTCTCTCGCTCTCTCGCTCTCTATCTCTCTCTCATATACAGGGTGAGTCACTAACTATTGCCACTTGCCACCTAGAATAACTCGGAATGTATGATAGGATCTGAAAACTTTGTGGGACAAAAGTTGCATGGCATAACGGGGTCCACAATATGACCCTGGTTTTTTATTGCTAGGTAGGATCGCATCAGAGATGTGAAGGTCAACTTTGCTATTCTAAAACGGGGTGCTAAAGTTTAATGCTTATTTTCTGATAGCGGCTATCGAGACGAATCCAATGACGTGTAACTGTAAGGTCTTTGAAGGTCAACGAAGGTCACAAAAGTAGCATGAACGTCCGTTTACAGAAGGTCTTCGAAGTGATGACCATTAGGATCAACGCAGTGCTGCAATCTTCTTGTCATGGATTGAGTGGTATTCCTTACACTGGCACTTATCGAAGCACATGCTCTGACAATTCTCTCTTGCATATCTTCAGGTGTATTTGAAAGTATTTATAAACAATGTCTTTTACGAATCAACACAAGAATAAATTTAGAGGCGTCAAGACTGTGAACGAGCCGGCCACGACGCATCTCCTTCGCGTCCAATCCAACGATTTGGTAATTGTCTCTGCAACTCATTTGTAGCCACCAGCGAAAAATGTGCCGGAAACCCATCTTGTTGATACCACATTCTGTGCCTTGCTCCTCAAGATATTTCTTCCTATATCAGGCCTAATGTTTCTTGCAGGAATGTGGTGTACTTCCTACGATTAAGATTTCCTTTGATGAAATAAGAGCCTATAATTCTGTCCCCCAGAATCCCACACCATACATCCACCGACCACGGTTTTTGGTGTGCAACTTGCCGCAGCCAACATGGATTTTCAGTTGCTCAATAATGCATGTTATGCAAATTAACATTACCATGATTCGTGAACGTAGCCTCGTCAGAAAATAGAGTCAAATTAATAACTGTGTCATTCCTCTGCATCTGAAGTTGAGCCCATCGGCAGAATTGAATGCGACGCATGTAATCCATATCACTTAATTCTTGATGGAGACTGATATGGTAAGGACGATATTTATGGCGATGCAGAACACGAACAAAACTACTCTGGCTCATGCCAGATTCCCTTGCGATTTGACATGAACTAACACAAGGATCTCGAACCACAGTGGCAAGAGTACGAATTTGCGTTTTCTCGTTAGTAACTTTCCTCTTCCGGATATGTTTCCGATGCGTTAAATATCCATTTGTTCTCAATTTATCATATACATATTTAAATGCACGACGTGTAGGGTGAGTACGTTGAGGATACCTTTCAGTCAATAAGTCTCTTGCTCTCACTGAATTTCATTGGCATTCTCCGTAAATGAGAAGCATATCGACTTGTTCTTGGAAGGAATACATCATTCGCATTCGCTTGATTAGACGACATTAGTCTTACCGTTTCTATTAGTGATGTATTGCGAAATCGTCGAATGGTGTTTACATGTCAATGGCACGTTACATGAGTACTCCATATTCGGCGAATATTTATCATTTGCACAATATACGAGAGAGAATTGTCAGAGCGTGTGCTACGATAAGTACCGATGTGATAAGGAATACTACTCAGTCCATAATAAGAAGATTGTAACACTGCATTGATAACAATGATCATCACTTCGAACACCTTTTGTAAATGGACGTTCATGCCACCTTTTTGACCTTCGTTGACCTTCAAAGACCTTACAGTTACACATCATTGGATTCGTCTCTATAGCCGCTATCACAAAATAAGTACCAAACTATAGCACCCTCTTTAAAAAAAAAAGAACTATAAAAAAAAACAGAGTTGACCTTCATATCTCTGATGTGACCCCACCTATCAACAAAAATCCAAGGTCATATTATGGCCCCCGTTGTCCGATGCAACATTTTTCCCACAGACGTTTCAGCTAATATCACACATTCGGAGTTATTCTAGGTGGCAATAGTTTTTGTGTGCGTGTGTGTGTGTGTGTGTGTGTGTGTGTGTGTGTGTCTGTGTGTCTGTAGTTTATTAGAATAACTTGAAAAAATAAATGTAGGTCAGAAAGAGGTATTTGGTAACAATATATAGTCTATGTCCGAATGTTCATTAGAGTATTGCGTAAAAATTTCAAGTAAATCGCTCAAGAACTTCTCGAGATTTAAAAACATGTGTATTCTTAAATTCGATGCTGGGTCAAAATTTCGAAGCAGTCGGTGAAGAACTTTGGGAGGTTTAAGATTTTGGACAAATGAACATTAACATTTTTATATGGATTTTCCATATAATTATTACATACGTACCATATATGGCGCTCCAGCAGGTATATAAAAATACGTGGGTATTCGAAAGCAACGTAGTGTAAAGATTTGAAAACAAACGATTAAGAGCTTCCGGAGGTTTACGATTTTGAATAATCGAACATTTACATATTTATTTACATAGATTTGTCAAAATCTTAACTCTCTGAAAGTTGTTAAGTGATTGTTATCAAATTTAAGGACTTGAAAAACTGAACACTTAAATATAAATTTATATAGATGTAGATGTGTGTCTGTTCAAAATTTTTAATCTCCGAAAGATTAAATTACGACACAGTGTTCCATAGGCACGTGTTTTCATATACCTACTAGCAAATATATCATAAATCTTCCAGTGGCGAAGGTTCTCGGAGAGAAAGATTGTTGTCAAGATCTGTGCGAGCTCAAATCTCCCCTATTTTCCCCTTACAGACTTGTCAAGAGACACAAGTAGGAGGAAGCTATATATTGGTTGACTCTTCAAGGAATGTCATTCTAGGAATTCTAAAAAAAGATCCGTGAAGCTGAACGCCTGTCTTGTAGCGATTGTCGCTATACTGAGTATCTCTGTCACGTTTTCACCCTTACTAAATGAAACTGTAACGGAATCATTGCTCTTCTTCGGACCTCTATCATTCCTATCAATTACGAATCTCAGACTGACGAGCAATATTCAAATATGGAATGAGGGTTTTGTAAGCTACCTCCTTCGTGGACAGACTATGCTTCATGAGGATTCTCCCAGTGAACGTCAGTCTGGAATCCGCCCTGCCTGTGATTAGTTTTGTGTGATCGTTCCTTTTTAAATCGCACCGTACACATTTCGCAACGAAATCTCTAATTTATTTACATTTGAGATTAAATATTGCTACATTTTGCTAGTTTCTGCTGCGTTCAATATCTGTGAGAAGGTAAAACTAAACGCCGAGCCATAACTCGGAACTGGACATGTGTCCCTCATGCGGATGGTGTCCCTTTCCAAATCACCCAACCACGCACCATGAGGTGACGCAAAGTTGTATCCTGTTCAAACTCTGCACAGGCCGTCTGTCTACTGCGAGAGACTACACTAATAGAATCTACGAAAAGAAAATACTGCTGTCAAATAACTCTTCGATCGAATAAATATGTTTGCTGCTTGTAAATAAAAACCTATTTCGCAGTATTTCCTCAGTTGCATAATTGCGCTAAGGTTCTTTATACGCGAATATGAAGTTACGACTAGCTGCCCTCTTGTTATAATTCCCTACTGAAAGCAGATGGAGCTATGTTGATAAACATAACAAATAAGAAAAGTATAATTTTGGAGGTAATTGCGAATATGGTCGTTCCTGGAACTTAGGCGGAAGAAAAAAAGAAATTTGACTAAGATAAAAAATGAATATATGTAAATATCAATATAGAAATTGCAAAATAAAACAAGGCAGTTTCAAATTTTTTTGGACAAATTATGACTAACAATGTATCAGAAAGATAGGCAATTGCAGGAAGTATTAGTGAAGGAGAAGGACAATTTGGTTTAATGTAGAACAAACGTAGTTCCAGTAAATGAAACAACGGTACTATATTACATTGGTTAGAGTATTTGTAAAGTATTCATGAACATTAGGATTTTAACTGTGAATGATAAGACATACAATAAAAATCCGACTACGGTCGCAAAATAATGTAATGACTGTACATCAAAAGAAATAAATAATTAGTAAAATTTGAGTGTCTTTTTTTTAATCGGCCATATTCAAATACGATTTATTTCTTCTTATTGACCCAGACATGTTTCGAAGCATGCGAGTCATCTTCTGTCAAATACCCTGACGGAAAAAAGTTGCAATGTAGAGTAATTAAATTTGTCTAGGTAACATATTTAAGTGATTAACGTTCCAGGACCACAGGTTAAGTAAGCGCGACGTAAGCCACTGTAAATGTGAAATGCTGGTATGTTAATAATCGGTGTAACCGCTAGAATGTTGAGTGCAAATATGCATCCATTATGTTGTACAGACGACGGATGTCAGTTTGTGGGATCAACTTCCACGCCTGTTGCAGTCGACCTGTCAGTACAGAAACGGTTAATGCTGTAAATGAATGACGGTGGAGTTATCGTCCGATGATGTCCATATGTGCTCGACTGGAGACAGATCTGGCGACCGTCACAACCTGTATTTAAAGCAAACCTGATTGTCATCCTCATGTTGGCGCTACCAGCGCCACACTTATGCGCCTGACGCGAAATTTCAATAGACATCATCTTTCAGATGTTGAACACACCTGTCACTTTTCATTTATGTCGCACAACTCCTTCTTGGTATTGCGATTTTTTTCCGAAGTGTATAATACGAAGGCCAACGTCCTTGGCGTAGTGGTAACACCTGTTCCCGTCAGATCACCGAAGTTAAAGCGCTGTCGGCCTGAGCTAGCACTTGGATGGGTGGCCATCCGGTCTGCCGAGCGCTGTTGGCAAGCGGGGTGCACTCAGCCCTGACGCAAACTGTAGAGCTACTTGACTGAGAAGTAGCGGTTCCGGTCTCGTAAACTGACATATGGCCAGGAGAGCGGTGTGCTGACCACATGCCCCTCAATATCGGAATCCAGTGACGCCTGTGGGCTGAGGATGACAAGGCGGCCGATCGTTACCGTTGGGCCATCCAAGGCCTGTTCGGACGGAGTTTAGTTTTTTTTTTTTTGTTTTTTTTTTTTTTTTTTTGTTTTAGTATAATACGCAGGGTCCAGTCGTCTATCTGTTGTAGGCCTAAAAATTATAACATCTACACGTATACTCCGGTAGCCACCAAGCGATGTGTGGCGGAGGGCACAATTCACGCCAGAGTCATATTCCCCCCCCCCCCCCCCTCCCCCCCGCCCCTGTCCGACTCGCAGATCGCGAGAGGGAAAAACGACTGTCTGAACGCCTTAGTACCAGCTCTATTTCCCTTATCTTTGAATGGTGATCATTGTGCGATTTGAATGTTGGTGGTAATAATATATGCTCTACATTCTCGGCGAAGATCGGATTTCGGAATTAAGTGAGCAGCACCTTCCGTTTAGCGCGTCGTCTATCTGCGAGTGTGTCCAACTCAAACTTACAATGATATTCGAAAAGCTCCCTCGATGGCTAAATGTACCTGTCACGAATACTGCCGTTCTTCTTTGGACCTTCTCAATCTCTTGAATCAGAGCCAACTGGTAAGGGTCCCATACAGACGAACAATACTCTAATACTGGACGAACTAACGTATAGTAAGCAATTTCCTTTGTTGAAGGGATGCATGGCTTCAGGATTCTACCAATATACCGCAATCTAGAGTTCGCCTTGCCCGTCACTTGTGCAGTCTGATTATTTCATTTGAGATGATTTCGAATAGTCACACCCAGATACTTGACGGATGTTACTGCTTCCAAAGACTGGGCACTTATTTTGATCTGGTACATCAATAGGGATTTTCGCCTTGTTATACACAGTAGGTTACACTTACCAATATTGAGAGGTACATGGCAGTCATAACACCACGCAGTTATTTTCTGAAAATCCTCATTGATTTGTTCACAACTTTCGCGTGATACTACTTCCCTGTAGGCTACAGCATCATCGGCAAACAGTCTAATCCCGCTGTCAGTACCATCAACCAGATCGTTTACGTAAATCGTAAAAAGCAACGGACCTATTACGGTGCCCTGGGGCACACCTGAAGTTACGCTTGTTTTTGTTGAAGTCACCCCATTCAGGACGACATACTGCTCTCTGTCTGTTAGAAAACTTTCTGTCCAACCGCATATGTCATCGGATAGACCGTAAGCGCGCATTTTTTGGGGCAAGCGACAGTGCAGAACTGATTCGAACGCCTTTCGGAGGTCGAGAAATATGGCATCAACCTGGGAGCCGGTATCTAGAGCCTCTTCTATATCATACACAAAGAGGGCCAGCTGTGTCTCGCAAGACCACTGTTTCCTAAAACCGTGCTGGTTTCTGCAGATGAGCTTCTCAGAGTCTAGAAAGGTTATTATGTCTGAACACAAAATATGTTCCATGATTCTACAACAAATCGACGTCAGTGAAATTGGCCGGTAATTATGTGCATCCGATTTCCTACCCTTCTTATAGATTGCTATGACCAGGGCCTTCTTCCAGTCCCATGGAACTTTCTGCTGTTCCAATGATCTCTGATAGATGGCGGTTAATAATGGTGCTATATTTGTAGCATAGTCAACATGTAACATATGCATTTTTTTTTTTTTTGTTTCGATTGCTGACCTGAAAGCTACATTGCTAGTGAAAATGCATTTTCAGATATTTTTTGTGCCCTTTTTGTCAATTTTGACAGTATGTCATCTGGGAAGTAGTCGTGAAGGAAATTTGTTCATTTTATAAAGTACTTTTTCGTGGGTAGTGTTTAAGTGTGTTACTGAACTTATATTTTCGTCAAGTTGTGTATCTTTAGCAGACATCTCTTCCTGCTGCTTTTGTGTTTTCACACTTTTTAAAACATAATTTCACTCTGACTTTTACTTCCCATGTATTTTTCACAACAGGTGATTTCAGCCGACACTTATGTCTCCATACTCATCGAGAGGTTCTTTGTTATATCGCAGCTTACTTGTTCATCGTTTGCCTTGCGTTCAGTGTGGCGTCAATTTTGGATTCGCTAATTTTGAATGTTTTATAGGAGCTATTGTGGTGTCTCTGCTGCTGGGAGAACTTAGGTGATGTGATGTGCGTGTGTGTGTGTGTGTGTGTGTGTGTGTGTGTGTGTGTGTGTGTGTGTGTGTGTAAAAATGAGAAAAAGCGAGAAGAGTAAAGAGTCTGGGGGTGGGGGAGAGGGAACATAGGGAGAGAGAGAGGGAGGGAGAGGGGTGCAAAGAGGGTTCGAGCGGGGAGGGGAATGAGGAGACAGATGTCTCTGGATATCGGAGGGTGTTTGATTATTACGGTTTATGTGGGAAGTGCCTTTCTATAGTTCATTAAGTGTTTCAAACAGTGTTTTGTTGCACAGAGTTAAATTTTCATTCAAGATTAATTGTACAGGAGGTAATCGCAGGTAGCTGCAGAGCAAAGGTAGAGTTATTCCGGACATCCCAGTACCACGAACTTATGCGGGTAAACTGAATTAATAGTCTTGTATTTCTGGGAAAAAATTTAACAATCACTTGGACCAAATATGGACTGGAAAGTAACAGCATTCTTCAAACAGTAAGAAGAAATAATAAAATAAAATATCAAATTTTTAAGGTTCATACAAAAAAACTAAAAATTGGGACCAGTAATGACAGAAGAAAGAGTATGAGAACATGGGGAGGAGACGGAGTTGCATCCCACGGAGGATGACTGACGTTGGAACACGATGGTTCTTAGTGAATGCTTAACTATGAAGTATCTCTTCTGAATCTGATGCGAAACCAAATTCCTGATCCTGGGAAAATTAAAAATATGCAATATTATGCAAAGATTACAGTAAATAAAATATTTGTGCAATTAACAAAGCCTTGCAATGCTCAGAGCTTCGAAGGCTTACACCTCGTAACTTTACGGTGCACCAATGATCTCAGTACTTCTGCTACACAATGTTATTTTCTACTGGCCGCGGTGTAGTTTCCAACGCCAGATTAATGTGTTTTTTCGCAAGAACGCGCCGTTGTGCGTCTGCGGCAAGAAAAGCAGAGATGTAAAGCTATCTGGAGGGTCGCCCTGCGCCTTCCTTACTCGGAGATTGCAACTGCGGGCTCTCTGGAGGGCATACCTCAGGAGACCGGACTCTGCTGATTTATAGCATATTGGCTGCGCAGCAGCGGTCCCGCAAACCTCGCGCAGTCCATGCACTTGACGGAGGTCAGTCTGTACGTCACCACTCAGAGTGCTGTTGGAACGAGACGTGCAGCTTGTATGAGAAGAAAACTACCGTGCCGTCTTGTGGAATTTTTGTTAGCAAAATACTGTGAGTATGATAAGTGAGGAAATCAAGAGGGCTGCTTATTATCGTCATGCAGTTAATTTATAATATGTAATGAAAGTCATTGCATAAAACGAAACTAGAACGAAAATATTAAATCTAGGTTTCTAATCCACTCCACCAATGTGGCATTGGCATAAAATCATTCCACGTACCCTTATAGCATCGTAGGACGCACTCCTCTGCTATATGTCTGATTGCTTCAGAGCACCACAATCAGAACTCGGAGACTCCACAATACCCCATCCACATAGTGAGTTAGAGCACCGACCACATCCAAAGCACATTCTATTTAATTTGGCCCACAGTTTCCTGTCAAGTTCTACAACCACAGTATCACAGGTATACTTCTCGAATCACTCCCGCTCTTGGTAATTTCCGATGTGTTGGCAGTTCTTCTTCCAGACATCTCTTACTTTGCTTCTAGCCAGCTGTTCAGCGGACAGCAGTGGCGGATCGAAGCGTATTTCTTCGTAAGACAGTTATATCAAATGAATATTTCCTTATTCTCTTGAATATTGTGGCAATCTCTAAGCAGAGTCTGAGTTCAGAAAATCTGTGGTGGGTGGACGCTGCTTAGCAGGGGATGCCAGTAGGCAGGAGTTGGTCTGACTGTGGCAATAATCATGCGCCTCGTTTTGTTGAGCTGCGTATCATGGAGGCAACTATTACACCACACTGATGTACAACACTCTCCGGCCGAAAAAACCAGTGCTAGAGCCGATGTACGCAAAGTTACCATTGAATCCCTCCCCCCCCCCCCAATACCCACCCACTGTTGTGCCACACGGCCTCTGAATGATGTTGCGAGTTTTTGCGTTGGATGATATTATTTCCAGATGTTTTTATAAGATAAAATGCTGTCGAATGTGATGCCGAGATACCTCGGGTACTTGTTGTGACGAAGATTATTGTCATCATATTGCACCATGAGCTCAGTGTTAGCTTGTCTGTTGTTAAGGTGAAACGTACAAACCTCGTTCCTACTGGTACTGGACTTCAGTCTCCATCTTTTGAAAAATGACTTAAGGGCCGCTAAGTGAAATGTTATTAGAGGAGGAGTGTTCATTGCAGTGCCTGTCGAGGTCGAAACTGAGTCTGACTGTGGAGTTATCAGGAAGCTTGTGAGCGGTCTAGAAGAACTAAAGCCAATCGTCATTATCGGTCACAAGTTCCACTGGAACAGTTGTAGAACCATTCAGAGAAAATCAACGCTCACAGTGCGAAAGTATCCCGACTTTAGTCTATAGAGTATACACTGGGGCATCAATGGATTAATTGCAAGTTGTACAGACAGTCTTGAGAAGTAGCTCTGGGCTCTGGACGGTTTCTCTGAGAGCTATTTTCAGCAACTGCCCCGACTACCCACACCAGTGGAAATGTTTTACACCTACAAGCCGCAAATACACCTTACATTATCGCCAGCGTCAGTAGAGACATGGGGAATAGCGATCAGATGTCATAATAGCGACGATGGTTATCAAACTTAATAATCCCATTCAGAGGGCTAGCACGTCTTCATACTGGACACAGCGGATAAGTAGTTGTTAGCGTGGTGGTTAGACGAAGAATGGGCATCCCTAGTTCCAGTACAGTGGAAGTAGAGGAGAGGAGTTGTGAACTTGCCCTGCAAAGTATACTATATACTTTGTGTTCTGCCATACGGCAGGTCTTGTCATGGGGGAAGCCTCGTCAGAGAGGTCCACCGCATGAGCGTCTAGGGAAGTGATTCCAGTGGTGGTTTCCCGTTGCCTTCCACTAATGATGATGAAATTATAGTGAAGACAACACAACATCCAGTCCCAGAGCGGAGAAAATTTCCTACCTAGCCGGAAATCGAACCCGGGCCTGTTGGCGTGACAGACCGCCGCGTTGACCACTCAGCCATCGGGGCGGAGTGCAAAGTAAATGCTACGTCAGTAGACTAAGAATGGAATAGTTACACCATGGTTTAGTAATCAAATTCTAAAAATGCTCAGCTGTTGTTGCACTCTTGATTCGAAACAGAACGCAGATATGTCTATTTAGTAAAACTTTTTCTACAAAAAGATCGATGTTAGAAGTATACAACAAATTTGAACACCATACGTTACCGAAATGTCTTGACGGAAAATCATAGAACAACTGGTCCTACGTAAAACCGATGTCCATATCGAAGACTTCTATTTATTCACTCTTCGAAAAATAGGAATAATTAACAGAAAGCTGAAACACTAAATTTCGAGTTCAAAACATCATTCAGGCAGGAAGATCGTTCAACATGTAATGGAAGACAGAGAAAATGGGAATCCTAACATTGAAAAGTAACTGAAAGAACTGAGAGAAATTAGGTCGTCGTGTCCGGATGAAATCCAAGGTCTTGGGCATACGAGAAACGTTCAGTACGTATTGCAACACAGTTTTTTTTTTATTTCTCGGCCAATTTAGGTCGAAAAAATGCGGAATTTGTTGTGGGGCATTTTGGAATATTCCCGCTTCAGTCCTTACAACTACATGAAGTTCCGAGAGGTGGTAGTGCTATACATAGCCTTCTAAACGACGTCTGTAACGGAGCTGCGCTCCAACCAGGGCGCTGTCATTGAGTTTCTTTAGGTGGAAAACCAGAGCATCGCAGGTATTGATAGGCGCTTATAGAATGTCTACGGAGACTTTGCAGTGATCAAAAGCACAGTGAATCGTTGGACGAGACGTCTGTCACGATCGCAAGAAGCTCGCGGAAACCTGGAACCATAGATGAAGGACAACAAGCGGGTTTCATACTCCTAGATTTCAAGTGGCATTTGTTGGCGAGACCGCTGTAGACTGTTAAAAATGGTTTTAGCGTATTAGTAAGTTCTGAGCTGTATGAGTTGCTCGAAGACTTAGTAGTAGTATCCAGTACTTTGTCCTGGATGGCGAGTGTTCATCAGAGACGAAGATATCGTCGAGAGTAACCCCTGAGCAGTGTGACATGACCGCGCTTGATCTCTTTGCATGTAAACGATCTGTGGGAAATAAAGGTCAGCAGTCTGCGATTATTTGCTGTAAAGAAAAGGAAAGTGTCGGCCTTGAGTGACTGTAGGAAGATAGTGGATGAGTTTGGGAGAAGTTACGTTTGGTTTAATGAACGGCATCTGACTCTAAATTTCGAATGAAGTAAATTAGTGTTGTATTGTTCAGATATGATATTATTTGGGTTCTCTTTGACACAATGACTTTGATTAAACATCTAGACATAACACTGTAAATATACTTGGAAACATACGAGCACGTAAGGTCGGTTGCAGGGAAGGCGAATGACAGACTAAGGTCTGTTGGGAGAACACTAAGAAAGTGTAGCTTATGTATAACAGAGACGATGTACAGAGTACCTGTGCGACCCATTGTTGAGTACTGCTTGACTGTTTTGAATTACTCCCCATCCCCAGATCTGATTAAAAAAAGACTACAAAGTAATTCAGAGGCGCGCTGCTAGATTTGTTAGCGGCATGTTTGTTTAGCACACGATTATTATGTAAATGCTCTGTGAACTCAAATACGGGCCCATGGATAAATCGAGACCTTCATTTCGAGAAACACTGTTGAGATAGTTTACGATTGGCATCTGTAACAGACTGCAGAACCACTCTACTACCACTAAACTAAGTAGAGTACCAGTGCCGATTCTGGCCAGAAAATCGCTATATCTGCCAGTCTGTTTTCACCATTCCAGGAACTCTACTACCACTGTCAGATTACAGCTGAGGCAATTGTGCCTGCTATCTTCACTGTCACTGACCTCCCCAGCCGACACCCCGTCCCTTGCCCTCCCCTTCCCTGCCCTCCCCTTCCCTCCTTACCTTCCCTCACCTTCCCTCTTTTTCCTCTCCCTCAATTGCACATTGACATCATCATACTCAGCCAATCACTGGGGAGAGGGTGCAGTTCTCAGGCAATTTTCTTTACACTCAAATTCTTCGCTCTGTAGTGAGAGCAGCAGGTTGAGGGTAATTGTTATAACTAATAATAACAAATTAATTTTATTATTCCTCCAGTTACATGAGTTTCGCATTTGAGATCTGTATGCTCTCATGAGACGACCATAAGCAGCACAGGTATCCTACTTAAAATTGGCAGAAAATGTTACCATGATTTGTGTGTTAAGATACTTTGACATTAGATTGTGTATAAAATAATGGCATCATGGCATATCAACTTCTCGACACATTCTGTGTGTGTGTGTGTGTGTGTGTGTGTGTGTGTGTGTGTGTGTGTGTGTGTGTGTGTTAGAGAAAGAGAGAGAGAGAGAGAGAGAGAGAGAGAGAGAGAGGGAGAGAGAGAGAGAGGGAGAGAGAGAGAGAGATAAGGTAATATCCCACCTAACAAGTTAGCGAATAATACCATACCAAATAGTCAAATAGCCTTCTTCACGTTTCATATCTTAATTAACGCACTTATCCATAAAGTATTTGGCATTTTCTGCAGTTTACTGATTTTTTTACTGATACACCCACTCAGAGTATGAGACTATGTAACAAATAAACCATTGCTACAAAGAAACACATCCTTAAATTCTTGCACTGCCTCCATTCATCCTTCTCTGCATATTTACATTAATTATTCGAGTGCTCTGAATACAAATGATTTATGCTATGCATTAACGATCGAACAGACAGACTGAGCCTCTGGTGTCCGTGTTTTAAAGGTGCATACTCTACCCTTCTAGAGTATTTGTTTGGTGTGATGTGACACATACGTTTATTGGGTAACATCAAGCCTGAAATTGCAGGCTAAGCATTTTTGCAAGCCTCAACCCATCCTCAGAAAAACATACATGTGTGTATTTCTGCAAAGTCAGTGATATTTTGGAGACTGCAACAGTACTTTCTAAGTGCTTTCGATAGCTCCAGCTTACCAGGACTTGTTGAGATGGCGAAATATAAAATTGCAGACCCTAATATGAAATCTACCTGTTGATTGAACCTGATGCCATGGGCAAATCAGCAGACAACGAGAAGCCAATATTATTTAATTTGTCTTCTAACGGATCTGAATGTGTAAATGTAGACCTAGCACCTCACAGCGACTAGTTGTAATAATTGAAGTAGCGAACACTGAATGTGTTGGTACAAGAGTGCAGTAGAGAGGGTGTGACGCAAGTGGGCAGCATATGAAAGAAAGACTGACCCACGTCCCTTAGAGAGATATCACTGGCCAGACAGATGATGATGTGTAGGTGCTGATGCTCCTGCAGAAACTGCCACCACTGCCACCACCAGCTGATGAGTTGGGCTACTGTTAAGTGTAGTCATAGTCTGATGTTAAGTCTAATCATGTTCCAATATATTTAACAAAGTGTTAATGTATCCTTTTCAACATAAAGAAAATAAACAATGCAGAAATTCCTGCCTATTGTAAAAAAATTAACACTTCATGCAGATGTCTGTATGCCTGCAGTAAAAATTAGCACTTTCAATTAAGTACAAATGCAACTGTTCTATTCATGCAATGCACATGTCTCTATCTACTTTATGCACTGTAAATTGTAACGACTACCAGCACACATGTATCGAGTCAGATGTTCATCATATAGGTAACAAATAGGGGTCACTAAGCGTTTGGTTACCTGCTTTTGGATATTTTGCAAGTTCACACAACTGCTACCTCTCTCCATCGAAAAGATATATGTAGGTCAATGCAAGTAATAGGTTTTTAGGAATTTTAGCAGGACTGATTAAACTAAAAAAATAATTTCTACAGAAATTCTTAATGTCTGAATAGCCGTTTACAACAGGAAACAAATGTGTATTCAGAATGAAAACATGGTCCAGGTAGGCTGCATTATTTTTATTATTTATGTGATGAGTTAATTTCAACCTTTGGTCATTTTCAACCATGTATCTTAAAGTTTCAACTTCAATTCACAGCTCTAGATATGTGCTTTAAAATGACCAAAGCTTGAAACAGCCCAATAGATAGATAATAAAATGAATACAGCAAACCTGGCCCATGTTTTCACTCTCAGAACACACTGACATCGTGGACCCCACAAAAATAAAATTTTACCACTCTGTAGGTTTGTTTGGTGTGGTTTTAATAACATCCTGTTTAATTTTTAGTTATAGTTTATATCTACCTTAGAATCACCTATTTCATCAACCAATCAGTAATTTGACAAGTACAATGACTTCTAACATGTATCTAACTTTTTCCTATAAAATACCTTTTTATGTCTTTAACATTTCATTGGCTCTGTTCCTGCCTGTAACTCTTCTAGCTGGGAACATCTGTGGACTGTAATTTAATCTGTTGTTCCCTACATAACATTACCGTTAAAATTTTTCACATCTGGGTATACAGTGGCAGCTCTTCTATTGCACAGTCTCGTGGAGTTTTGTAACGTTTTTCATACTTAGTTATTCCATCAGTTTCTAACTTTGCAAACAGCTGTTCTATTGCTAAGTTCACAACATCCAATCCACCACATTTAGATACAATGTGACCATCATTTTTAATATGATGCAAATAGCAATGGAGCTTAATAAAGATATTTTTTGTGCTTCGTTTAACATAGTAAACATGCTCCAATCAATCATTTTCAGCCAGTTCTATAATGCATGGCCACTTACTATTGCTATTAAGAGTAAATGCAGGTATCTTATATTCTTCAGATGTATCCAGATTTTTCCATATACAGTTCAAAGTAATATGTAAACCTTAGCTGCAATAGTTTCTTCTTTGTCGTTTGTTCAGATCTGTTATGGCCATTGTTTCTGACATATAGTCTAGCTTTCGTTTTCTTTAATTCGACCTCTTCCATATCTAGTTTTATTTGTTGTGCACATACCACAATAACTGCACTTCAAGGAGTAATTTCTTTAATGGTGAATGGATTAAATCTGTTTGCCCATTGTCTCTCTCTCTCTCTCTTAAGACTTCTGGAATAACATTGTCGGTGGATACCATTCCTAATTTGGCACTATCCATATCTGATGGTACTGAGGGGAACAGTGTCCTATATTGGGAAAAATACGTTTCACCTGCTTTAATATAACACTCCTGTGTAATAATTGTATCGTCTTTGTTAGAGTCTTTGTTAAGAATATCCACATCGTTTACAGGTAAATAACTAAAACTGTATCTAGACAGAAATAGTTTATAATATTTTCTCAATCTTGACTGTCTCGAAGGTTTACCTGCAACACCAGTCGTTTTTGGAGTTTTACTGGTCCAGTAGACAAACTGCAGAACACTGTAAAACGCCACACAGCAGCTGTCCACTGTATTATTCGTTAGTTGATACGACATAGAAATGATTGGAACCGAGAACAGTGGATGAAATTGTAGTTCTGTTTGTTAACGTTTAAATGCTTATGCAGTATAGCACAAGATCAAAATCACAGCCCATTTAGTAGTTCTACAGTGTGGTCTCCAGTCTGTTCTTTAGCCAACAAAGACATAAAAGTTTCTCATAGTAGCATGTCTAGAAACTTTATAATATCTGTTAAGATTTAACATAAATTTGTTATAAAATTTTGTTCTACAACTGTAGCTCATCACATTAAACAATCTATTCCAACTGTCTTATCATTGTCCATTGTCACCGTGCCGTTTCCTAGGTAATCTCCCCACACACAGAGACATGATTTGATACTAGGTAATCACTCGTCTCCATACTGACGCAAATTGCAGAAAAATCTTGAACTATAACCAGGCCTTTAAGATAATCGTCATCCACATGAATCTATTACAATATCACAGTTAGTACACTCATTTTAGCATCGACCATTTGTTATAAGCGTGGGATTTTTATTTTTGTTATAAACGTGGGATTTTTATATGTCCTCAATATGGTTTCAAGTGTTTCCTTATCGTTTTTCCAATATTCCTATTCCAGTCACAATGTTGTTCCCACATAATGGAAATGGCAGCTTTGTTTTGACACCATGTCTCACAGAGATGAGCCTGGAAAATATACACATTGATAACTGTGAAATGGCCACACTTATCCCTTTTTAAAAAGACATGCTCGTGAAAATGACCAAAAATTTTAAAAAAATTTATTGGGCTATAGAAAAGAGCATTTCATGCTGATTTCAAAAACGTATAGTTTATGGGCATTATCATTTCCGTTCGTTCTAAAATTGAGGCTGAACGTAATGTTGCACAGGGCCACGCCCATCTATCAGTTTGAAGTGCGTCAGAATACGTGATGCATTATTTTGTTTTGATTTTCCATTGTTAGTTAGAGATCGTTCACACAGATGTATTCTAGAAGACACTGACTCCCAGAACCAAAGTACAGGCATGTCTAGTAGGCTGTGGTTTGAATGTGTGTGGTTTTGTAGTTATTGTGTGTTGTTTCTGTGTTGTGTTTCCTGTGCTAGAAATGTCGAGAGTAAAGAAATTTAGACCCAAACGAAAGTTTCTCATCAACCAGTTCCAAACACCACCGAATAATACACACCTTTTGCTTCATAAGTCGCCCATGGGAACCGTCTATAGGCAGTGCTTCTAGACGTAAACTTTCGCTTTATGAATGTGATAAGAGCAAGCCTAATAGTATTGTGAGCAGCAATAACGACAGAGATGTTATTGTGAACCTAAATATGCTGTCAGACTTTTGAAGAGTGCTATGAAATGTAGGTACTGCAATTTTGAAGATAGTATTGACGTTTATGAGGACATTTCAGCAAGAAAGGTTCTTTCAAGTCAGTTAGTGATTGCCTGTAACTCGTGTAAGATGGACAGTGATACTATGACATCGCCAGTAATTGATAGTCGACATTACAGCTTGCTTATGCAATGCGATGTATTGGAAGGGGAAGGAGAGCTGCCTAGACGTTTTGTGCAGTGATGGATTTACCTCCACCTCCACTGAGGTTTGACAGCTACAACGAATAAATACATGACGCTTTATGCGGTGTAAGTGAACATTCAATGAAAATAGCAGCAACATTGTAGCAACATTTGATGGATCTTGGCAGATGAGAGATCGTACTTTCTGAATGGGGCTGTAACTGCCACATTTACTGAAACTGGTAAGATACTAGATTATGAGTGTCTAACAAAGCACTTCCAGGGTTGTTCAAGTAAATTTATTGGCACCCATGTTCGTGTAAAGAACTTTATGGCCCAAGTGCAAACATGGAAACGAAAGGAGTTCTAAACGTTTTTAAATCAGAGGTCAGCGTGATGTGAGGTATGTAGCCTACCTTGGGGATTGAGACTGAAAAGGACACACTACTGCTGTTAATGACAGACCATATGGGGACACAGAAAAGCTTGAATGTGTTGGGCTTGTACAAAAAAGAATGGGAGCTTGGCTGAGAAAATTATGTGAAGTTTTATGTGGAAAAGAACTGTCAGACAGAAAACAAATAGGTGGTCCAGGTCGTCTGGCTAGCAATAAGGAGAAATATAGGAGATCTGGAGAACATATTTGCGTAACATGGTTTCACAATGTGTCAACAGATGAAACTCCACAGCATGGTTTGTGTCCAAAAGGGGAAGATTCATAGCGCAAATACTGGCTGAACAATGCTACAGGCATACAATATACCCACAAGCACTCCTTACCACTTGATGTAATAGAGGCAATTAGGCCTATACATAAGAAACTGGCGAATAAAAAACTACTTAGGAAATGTTTGCATGGTCTCTCTCAGAATGCAAATGAAAGCTTCAACAGCTGTATATGGGAGAGAATACCCAAAACTGTATTCGTTGGGCTGACAGTGGTGGAGATTGGTGTAATGGATGCAATAATAACATTCGATGATGGTGCAATTTCAAGGATCAATGTTATGAAGATATTGAACATCCAGGCAGGAAGGAATATGGGTTCAGCTCTAACTGCCGTTGATATGTGGCGGGTAACTGAAACAGAGACGGCTCCAGAAGCTGCTACCACGGAGTCAACTATAAAGAAAAGAATGAAGGGAAAGAGTATGGAGGATAAGGAAACAGGAGGACAACTGGTGTATGCAGCTGAAATGTTCTAAATGAACATCTTCGTTTGCGATTTACCACTTCGGAGGACACCATGTTGACACTTTCCACTACCACAAAAGGTTGAACAGTTATAGCTATCAAGCCTCAAAATCCAAGAAGGCTACACTTCAGGTCATATGATCTTCCAGTCATACCTTCTAAATTTGGATGCTCTTGAAATTCAGTAGTCCAGAATGTATGTCTGTAACCGATGGAATCAGTTAGTAATGTTGGATTGCTGGTTCAACCAAATTGAGATCGTATGGCCAGAAGATCATATGACCCAAAGAGCCACCATCTTGGATCTTCAGAGTATTAAAGGAGACAACAGGCAGAAAGCATGATGACATCATAGTGTGATTTACCGAGAGAAAAATGGGAGAGGGGCGTGGAGCTGGCATCAGTGGCCTTTAACTGGCCACTGGAAGTGCAGTTCCTGGAAGACAAACACCAGAGGTGCTGACATCACCGATTTTCTGGCCAGAATAGGGCCTGAAACCCTACTAACATACATTTGTGTAAGGAACGTTTTCAAAAAGACTTTAAAATGCACAACAGACTACAGAGTATGTTGACAATAACAGCTACACAAATCCTACGGAAAGATAAAGAAAGATGGAGAACAGAATACAACTAGCTTAAACAGTGCCGGTTTGCAAACAATTTTTTTTATATAAACTGCCAGTTTGCAAACAAGAATTCTTTGTATAACTTTAATAGGAAAAATTCTTTGTAATTAATATCCACGTTCTAATTCTTAGGCCCGCATCTCGTGGTCGTGCGGTAGCGTTCTCGCTTCCCACGCCCGGGTTCCCGGGTTCGATTCCCGGCGGGGTCAGGGATTTTCTCTGCCTCGTGATGGCTGGGTGTTGTGTGCTGTCCTTAGGTTAGTTAGGTTTCAGTAGTTCTAAGTTCTAGGGGACTTATGACCACAGCAGTTGAGTCCCATAGTGCTCAGAGCCATTTGAACCATCTAATTCTTATGGTATGAGAAATTTTAATTTCAGAAAAAAGGACGTCATACTATTCGTACAATTTCTGTGGTGAAAGCAGGTATAAGGACACAGGTACAACGTAACTGTGATGTACGTCAGATTAAATGAGTAAGGAATGCAGAGACTGGACGAGCAGCCACGTACTAACTTATTCAGAGATAGTAATTTATTGAGAAATTACACAGTCGTTACCGTACTGCAGTGTTCCTGTTTGTGAGTTTATTGGTGTAAACATTCGAGCGCCTAATATATAGACGGACAAAGGGTGGTACAATCTGCAGTTCGGCAATATGGAAATCTCGGGCAACGTATGTAATTGAATTGGAGCGACAGTCTCCATGTGTGCAAAGTTACTCAATTATTGGCAAGCGTTGCTCATGGCCCTCGCTTTATGCTATTTCTACGGGTTTCGCCATTGTTCTGCAACAGAATAACTACAGTCTCACGTTAATTGGCGCCGAAAATTAAGCTCAAACTCAGAGGCTAGCAACAAGTACGGAGTCACGCTCAATTAGAACTGCAGTAAGGGAAAGCGTTAATTATTTCACAAATTAACAGAGAAAGTTAGCAATTCGTAGTACATCCTACAAAACTAATTCTCGGACATTTATTTATATCATGTGACGTCAAACGTCTTTAAGAATGTATTATGTCATCTACGGTTCATTCATTTCTGCAATTTCTTATAATAATCTGTTGTTATAAACAGCAGCGTTATTCAATACAGATTTCATACTACAAACAGTGTTTGTTGTGCAGTAATGAGGACTGCCAACTGTGTTCACGCCTCTTGTTTTTCCTGAAGCAAACATAACTCTCATTTGTGTGTGTGTGTGTGTGTGTGTGTGTGTATGTGTGTGTGTGTGTGTGTATGTGACTTTTCGTAGAAATGGTATGTATGTCTTCATCCATTACAATTGTATACCAGCAACGCAGCGTGTGTCATACAAATACGCTTCGAAATTCTGGGTTGTAGCATTTTAGGTACACATTAAACGTGGTACTGTGCCTTCGTTGTCTTTAGCTGATCGTATCATAGTTTGTACGTTTGTACTCATAATTCGGAAAATTAATGAGCTTCACAAGAACGTAATTTGCACTTTATCATCAATTTGAAATTACTTTTTTGTGGTTTCTCCATATTTTGGCAGCAATTGATAGTTCGAAAATACACTCCTGGAAATTGAAATAAGAACACCGTGAATTCATTGTCCCAGGAAGGGGAAACTTTATTGACACATTCCTGGGCTCAGATACATCACATGATCACACTGACAGAACCACAGGCACATAGACACAGGCAACAGAGCATGCACAATGTCGGCACTAGTACAGTGTATATCCACCTTTCGCAGCAATGCAGGCTGCTATTCTCCCATGGAGACGATCGTAGAGATGCTGGATGTAGTCCTGTGGAACAGCTTGCCATGCCATTTCCACCTGGCGCCTCAGTTGGACCAGCTTTCGTGCTGGACGTGCAGAGCGCGTGAGACGACGCTTCATCCAGTCCCAAACATGCTCAATGGGGGACAGAGCCGGAGATCTTGCTGGCCAGGGTAGTTGACTTACACCTTCTAGAGCACGTTGGGTGGCACGGGATACATGCGGACGTGCATTGTCCTGTTGGAACAGCAAGTTCCCTTGCCGGTCTAGGAATGGTAGAACGATGGGTTCGATGACGGTTTGGATGTACCGTGCACTATTCAGTGTCCCCTAGACGATCACCAGTGGTGTACGGCCAGTGTAGGAGATCGCTCCCCACACCATGATGCCAGGTGTTGGCCCTGTGTGCCTCGGTCGTATGCAGTCCTGATTGTAGCGCTCACCTGCACGGCGCCAAACACGCATACGACCATCATTGGCACCAAGGCAGAAGCGACTCTCATCGCTGAAGACGACACGTCTCCATTCGTCCCTCCATTCACGCCTGTCGCGACACCACTGGAGGCGGGCTGCACGATGTTGGGGCGTGAGCGGAAGACGACCTAACGGTGTGCGGGACCATAGCCCAGGTTCATGGAGACGGTTGCGAATGGTCCTCGCCGATACCCCAGGAGCAACAGTGTCCCTAATTTGCTGGGAAGTGGCGGTGCGGTCCCCTACGGCACTGCGTAGGATCCTACGGTCTTGGCGTGCATCCGTGCGTCACTGCGGTCCGGTCCCAGGTCGACGGGCACGTGCACCTTCCGCCGACCACTGGCGACAACATCGATGTACTGTGCAGACCTCACGCCCCACGTGTTGAGCAATTCGGCGGTACGCCTACCCGGCCTCCCTCATGCCCACTATACACCCTCGCTCAAAGTCCGTCAACTGCACATACGGTTCACGTCCACGCTGTCGCGGCATGCTACCAGTGTTAAAGACTGCGATGGAGCTCCGTATGCCACGGCAAACCGGCTGACACTGACGGCGGCGGTGCACAAATGCTGCGCAGCTAGCGCCATTCGACGGCCAACACCGCGGTTCCTGGTGTGTCCGCTGTGTCGTGCGTGTGATCATTGCTTGTACAGCCCTCTCGCAGTGTCCGGAGCAAGTATGGTGGGTCTGACACACCGGTGTCAATGTGTTCCTTTTTCCATTTCCAGGAGTGTAGTTTTCCCTAATTGAATTATATGTTATTACATAATTTGTGCAGAATTTTCAGTTTTATCCATCCGTTGGCCAGTTTGTTCTAAAGAAGGTTCTAAAATTTTGTGATGTATACATAGCTTTTACGAATTCGATTACTGTGGCGTAATAATGTGTTCCACCCGCATATCAATGATCATGTGTTCCGTTGTTTTCCATGTCAACGGCAGTGAATACTGTTTGCATCTGTTGTAAATTTCCGTTATTTTCTAATTCGTTACACGTGTTTGTTAGTGGGGATATCGGGAAGTTACTGCCAAAGTTCGAAAGGCCATCCAAAAACAGGCATCAGAATTACCGAAATTACCATGTTGAAGATTGTAAAAATACTTCAAATACTATGCATTCCCAAGGGTTCTGTCTCACGTCCAGTGAACACAGGATCTATTCTAACTCATTGGCTTGATAGAGTGAAATGAGAGTATTAGTTCTATGGCCCCGGTAAAAGAGAATCAGTTACCAGGGAGGGTTCAGGGTACTACACTGAAGCACCAGAGAAATTGTTACAGGCATGCGTATTAAAAGACAGAGATATGTAAACAGGCAGAATACAGCGCTGCGGTCGGTAACGACTATACGACTATAAGACAACAAGTGCCTGGCGCAGTTGTTAGATCGGTTACTGCTGCTACAATGGAAGGATATCAAGATTTAAGTTGGTTTGGATGCGGTAATATAGTCGGGGCATGAGCGATGGGTCACACCATCTCCGAGGTAGCGATGAAGTGTAGATTTTTCCGTACGACTATTTCACGAGTGTACCGTAAATATCAGAAATCCAACATCAAATTTCCGACATCGCTGAGGCCGGAAAAAGATTCCACGAGAACGGGACCAACGAAGACTGAAGAGAATCGTTTAGCGTGACAGAACTACAACTCTTCGTAAATTGCTGCAGATTTCAGTTGTGAACCATCAACAAGTATCAGCGTGCGATCCATTCGACGAAACATCATCGATATGGGCTTTCGGAGCCGAAGTCGCACCCGTGTACCCTTAATGACTGCACGATAGAAAGCTTTACATCCGCCTGGGCCCGTCAGCACCGACATTGGACTGTTGACGACTGGGTACATGTTGCCTGGTCGGATGAGTTTCGTTTCACATTGTATCGAGTGGATGGACGCGCAAGGGTATTGAGATAACCTCATGAATCCATGGACCCTGCATGTCTTCAGGTGGCTGTTCAAGCTAATGGAGGCTCTGCAATGGTGTGGGGCGTATGAAGTGCAGATTGATATGGGTCCCCTGATACGTCTATATGCGACTCTGATAGGTGACACGTACGTAAGCATCCTGTTTGATCACCTGCATCCTTTCATAGCCATAGTACATTCCGTCAGACTTCTGTCGTTCCAACAGGACGATGAGACCCCCCCCCCCCCCCCCACACGTCCATAACTGTTACAGATTGGCTCCAGGAACACTCTTCTGAGTTTGAACACTTCCGCTGGCTACCGAATTCCCCATACATGATGAACATTGCTGAGGATATCTGGGATGCCTTGCAACTTGCTGTACAGAAGAGATCTCCAACCCCCTCGCACTCTGACTGATTTATGAACAGCCCTGCAGGACTCATGGTGTCAGTTCCCTCCAGCACTATTTCACACATTATTCGAGCCCATGTCACGTCATGATGCGGCACTTCTGAGTGCTCGCGTGGGTCCTACACGATATTAGGAAGGTGTAACAGTTTGTTTGGTTCTTCAGTGTATATCTCTGTAATAAACAAGTTAGAGGTGCTGCTTGGCATTGAAACTGAGATACTGCGACACACTTCATGCTGAGAAAACTGCTATATCACACAGTAGGTGGTAGCCATCACGAAAGAGGTGTTTGTCCCTCAACCAGAACGAAACCAAGAGATAATAAGCAACATGTCGTTCACTCATTGTGTTTGCCTGGAAGCTCACGTGATATGCTGAAGTGGCTACGGTAGTAACTGAGCGAACAGTGTGCTAACAGCTAAAGATTGTGGCACGACCTCGAATGAACCATTCCCGTCGTATGGGCTTGTCGTGCTTTAATCAGTCCAACGACTGTCAGATAAGGTAGAGCAGTGCAGTCCTGTTGACGCAGTTTCAACAAACCTCACCATGTCAAACATGATCCCCTCTATTTGACGCCCAGCTCAGGATCGACTGGAACGCTTGAACCAGAGGCTTCGGAGGTTCTATAAGAAGCTAAGATGCAACTTTCTTGGCTTAAGCCATAGGGTTGTGCACTTTAAGGTTCCCCTGAATGGCTCTAGAGTGCACTGTACATTAGAGGCTAATACACTATCTCTGAAATCGACACAATGGTGTCATATATAAGGCGAATCTTCATCTGTTCCAGGTAATAATAGCTATAAGATATTCCGAAATATTAGTGAACGAACCAAAGAACTGCTATCACAGATGACACTATTAATATTCTAGTGATCAATTCCTGAAGCGTACGCAGCAAATTGTCACAATTTGAAGCACTTCTTGAGAGCGACAGAGCTAATGTTAGGTACAAAAAGTTGGCTACAATCCGAAATTGAGAGCAGCCTAATTTTTGCAATAAATCTAAGTCCATTTAGAAAGTATAGATTAATGAGAAACAGAGATGACGTATTATTCGTAGCTGGCAAGAAATTTAAATCCAGTGAGACCGAAACAGAAGCTTCATGAGAAATACGAGGGCTGTTCGGAAAGTAAGGTCCGACCGGTTGCGAAATGGAAACCGTAGTGAAAATTACATATGTTTTATTTGCAACAGTTAGATATACCTTCCAGCCACTTCTCTGCATAATCACCGCTCAGACTTCGACGTTGTCGTAGCGTTGTACCGACTTCCCAATACCCTCGTCATAGAAGGCAGCCGACTGTGCTTTCCGCTGATCCTCTACGCTATTCCACGGCACGTTGCCTGTGCCAGAATATTGTCTTCAGACCCCGTGGTTCAAGCGAGCAGAGATGAAACTCAGGAGAAGGCAATTACGAACCGATGTTTGGTGATCAAACACTCCCCATCGAAAACGCAAAATGTGGTCGAGAACTGTCATTAAGAAGGCAATACATAACAGCTATGTTATGTGGGCTGCAAGGCATCAGACGAAATCTCTCACCAGGCCCTCATACTTGGCGGGAGACACTATTTTCTAGGGATCTTTACGTGGTCACCGAGCACTCAGAACTCAAAAGAGCGACGTGACACGATCGTGACATGCCGTCTACAGACAACACGAGGCATGTGCCTTATTCCTGGTGGAACGACTGGAACTGATCGGATGTCGGACCCCCCCCCCCCCCCCACCCCCCTCTGTCTGATAGGCGCTACTCATGCGTCGTTGTTTACATCTCTGGGCTGGTTTAGTGACGTCTCTGAACAGTCAAAGGGACTCTGTCCGTGAAAAAATATCCGCAGTCAACGTTTACCTTCAGGAGTTCTGGGAACCGAGGTCATACAAAACTTTTTTGATGTGTGTATTGTGTTTCACTCCACGAGTTGCGAGTCTTTTGCATGGTGAAAAGACTATATTGTCCATTGCTTTCGTCTGCTAGCACAGTCTTATCCTTGGTTATTATAAAAATGTGAGAATATATTGGGTTCTTTTCTGCTTTTGTGAATGTGTGGTATTTGTACAATCACTGTCCAGTTGTGGTCATTTGTATCTGTGTTTCAGGAATTTTCTTGTTTATTTTGAATAATAACTGAAATAAACTCGAAATCTCTACTGCATTATTTTCTCCTCAAATCATTCACTAAATCTGTGAACCGTTAGAGTCACAGGCACATGCGTTCGTTTTCCTCTGTTCCCAGTAGTAACAGGCATAGTACTCAGATCGCATTCTTTATTCTTTCATGAGTGAAATCTCATAAAAAATTCAGTATTTTCAGGGCAATAATACTGGTGTCATAAGCTCTTAGGTAGATAAAAACTAATAGTAGCCTTTCATCTGGCGATTGAATAAGGACAGCGAGTTTTGGTGCTTCTGTTTTTCTTTATGTGTAGGAAATTTATTCAATTTCTTGGATGTGAATTATATCAGTATATACAGTTAAGGACTATGTATTGCAAACTTTCGTTACTGTTTGTAGAGATTTGCGAGTGATATGTTGAAAAAGCGTCTTGGTATTAAAATTATTCATGCTTGAAATATTAGTGCGCTTTGGTTTCTTTAAATGTAACTTAGTGGACCTGTGGACATCCCATAACATGAGAGTATCAGACTGCTATAAATGTGCATCTATGAGTTTATGACACTTATACCATTTGCAGATCGCTTTAGTATGATGGGAAATTACCTGTAGCGATTGTGCTTAAATCCTCTGTCTTTATTTGCATTTCAGTTAACTAATGGTAACTGTGGTGGATACTTTGATCATATTCAGTGGGACTTCTTCTTTAATGCAACATGCTATTAAACGGAACTGTGTGATAATCAGAAATTGGTAGCAAATGGTAAGGAAAACATTATTTCTTTCTACAGGAGAATTTGTCATTTCGTTGACTGTAATGACTACCATACATACTTGTCGAATCAACTGATTGCCTAACTCTGTAAATATGTTTACAATTGTTAAATCTAAAATCATGCTTCAGTCTTTTAATGCCTGAACAGAAACTTATGGTATAGCGAATTCTAATTACTGCGGTACTGTTACCGGATGCTTAGTGGTGATCCTGTGTTATCAGTTCCCTGAGAAGTTTGTACTGCGCTGTTTACTATTGCTTCTAACAGGATTAATGAATATTTTGTGCTCTTGGAAAACTATTGGGGTAATTTGATGCTTCTTTCAACGGTATGGCACATGCATACTTAAATTACTGTATGAATTGCTGAATGCTAGCTTGGAATTTTATTCGGGTGCATCATGCATTATTTCCACACAAACGCCGTGATTTGAGAGCACACATTTGAGGAGAATAACACATTTTCTTTTTGTTTCACTTTCATAAATTGAATGGTTTATTTCAGAAACCAGTCAAGCGCCAAAACCAGAAAAAATGTGTTACTGGCGCCATATTTGTCTTTCAGGGTAACTGCACATTTCAGTACAGAACGCAGTCAAATATCTGCAACTTTTGTTGTCTGGCATGACGTTTAATTTCGCGTTTACATCATAAACCAGTCAAACGACTCTGTTTGTCTGGTTTTTGCGGTAAGCCGTGGGAACACTTTATGTTTCTTTGTTGTCAGTTGGTACTCGCGTTCTGAATCAACAATAGTCAGATATTCAAATGTTTTCATTGCCCTCACTGATCAGTTAGCTTGAGCTTTTCGAATAAGTGTGTTCTGTTTTCCAGTGTTCATAGGTTTGTGATAACAGTAGCCTAAGCCTATATCAAGGTGAGATGTCTGCAAGTTCAGAAGACGAACCTTAACACAAAAGGAAACGGGGAGTAGTAAACGATGACTCGTACAAACGTAATCGTATTCGCAATGCGAGGGTGAAGGGAGAAGGTTATGTTTCTTTCTCTGGCAAGGAAGTACTTACGAAAAAGAAGCCCAGCAGTATCATTTCTAAGTGCAATGCCAATTGTTATTTAAACGTTAACCAGCATGTTATTAATGAAGTGTGGAGATATCTTGAAAATAAAAACTTTCAAGATATCTATATTCAGACTGTGATGAGGTTAATGTAGTTAAGCGTAGACCGGGAAAACAAGGTCCAGATAAAAGGTCAGGCAAAGAAAGTATTAGGCATAACGAAGGCAGTTTTAAAAGAAATCACTCTTACAGATATAATGTAAAGATTAGCGGTGTACTAAAACATGTCTGCAAGAATGTGTTTATGGAAATCCATGGCATATCACATAACAGATTAGCGAGACTTTGCCAATTATTACTTCAAAATACTACCCCTAAAGACATGAGGGGCCAGAGCAAGAATAGCAATGGTCTTCCTGGCAACATTTGTTTACGTATCCACGATAATATTGAAAAATTCGAAGTTAAACAGGGTGGGCAACACAAAAAGTATTTGGATGCTGGTTTAAATGTTACACAATGTCATGAGATGTTGAGATGTTGAGATGTTCATTAATGACAACCCTGACGTAAAAGATACTGTCAAGTACAATTTTTACTATTCTTAATTTTCATGACAACTTTGGGTACTCGTTCAGCCGACCGCAGGTTGATGTATGCAGTCAATGTAATGGCCTTAACACTAAATTGATGGATAAATCCTTGAATGATGATGCTAAACGTAAGGCAACTGCAGAGCTCGTTGTACACAAGACGAGGGCCAAAATTTTTTATTTTAGTATGAAAGAAGTGTCTCAAAATGGTGACGAAGAAACCGCCGCTTTGTGTTTTGATTATATGCAAAACTTGCCGCTCCCGAATATTCCTGTTCAGGAAATTTTTTTACATGCGTTAGTTATGGGTTAACGTTTTTAGTAGCCATGATTTGGAAAGCAACAAGTCCAAAATCTGCCTTTATCATGAGGGTGAAGGTAACAAGTCTCCAGATGAGGTGATCATTTTTTTTTAATTACATAGACACTGAAATATCCAGTAGAGTAGAAAGACTGACTGTTTTTAGTAGTGGTCCATCAGGACAGAACAAGAACCACACAGTTATTAGGATTTAGATGAACCTCGGTGACGAAGGGCGATGTGACAGTATCACCCACAACTTCCCTGTTCGTGATCACTTGTATTCACCATGTGACAGAGACTTTGGGGATATGAAGCCTATCGTGAAAAAAGTTGATCGAATTTATGCACAAGAGCAATAGATGGAGCTTACTGAAAGCCAATAAAAGAAATCGTTTTACTGTACACAATGTGTCGTTCCAAGATGTCAGAAGTTTCAAAACATAGTGACCTCATGCATACAAAAAGCTTACACACTCAGACGATAACTTTTGGTAGAGGTGATCCTAACGACCAAAAGGAGGATTTCAAGATATTCACATACACTTTTGCTACAACAGTAATACACCTGCAAACGTGACAGTAAAGCCACATATTGATGGAATCATTCAGTCAACTTTCACACTGCTGAAAACAAACCCTGCTCGTGGCTTACCCACCAGTTCGGCGTACCCTTACCCTTCAGGAAAAGTAAGTTTATAAATAATGTAATAAATTAGGTAACTTACACAAAAGTTACTGTTAGGTGTAATTATTTTCTTTCATTCAAACGTTGACCTAAGCTACTGAAGTGCAGTCTGCAATAATATATTTTTTGGCCATTCCCCATTCGTGTTTAGGTCTGAGCCCTAATTACTTCGTTATTTTTTCAGGTTCCTATCAATATCCAGAAGCTGCGAGACATAAATGCCGTACGACCTCGCCTGGTGGGGTTTGAAACATTTTATGACAGTATTTTACGTTAGCCTACAACAGAGGCAGAATGTGCTGTGGAATTTGTTTATGAGGATTGAGTAGCTCCTACCGTGATGATTGAAATAGTTGATCACGTGATGATTGAATTAGTTGATCACTTCATCAGTGAACTAATAATGTGGTCTCAATATCATTAAACATTCTGTTCTTTTCCAAATATAGGAGTTTTATTTGTAAATCCTAAAAATATGCAGAATTATACCATAAAACTACGTTCGCCCTACTCGTTTACTACAGAAACCAGTTAAGTAAAATGTATTTTCGTTCCATTAACAGTAATGTTAAATGACCCAAAATATTTTTTTCTTTGATACAATGATTTGCAATATTTACTAGTTTCAGAAAAAAAAACACCGAAGTCACTAGCGAAACATGTGGTATGATGGTAGACAGTTTTTTGTGTTTTCCCAAATTGGACAAATTTGGTGCTTGACTGGTTTCTGAAATAAACGATTCATTTAAGGTTTGACTGACTAAAATTTTTTCTTTACGTGCTCATGCTTTCTTACTTCAGTGTATTCTTTGAATTCAATAAACGAATCCGAGTAGACATATCTTCCTGCTCTTGCATTTATACATTTATTGTTTTTCAGTGGAATTAAGGGAATAATATTAGGAGGAGTGTTATATTTTTATATGATTATAGAGACTGGACTGTGCCCAGTTCTTTGTCAAACTGTTTACCTCTTCTGTCTTTTTGTGTGATCTGAAGTGCTACAGAGTAATATGTAATTTATGTAGTGATTGAGTTGACTATGAGTTTCGTATTCAGTGTCTTGTGATTGGAATTCCGTTTTCACACTGCTGATAAATTGTTTTCATAGAGTCATTCGTGGTGGCATGCTCCAATAAAGCAACAATAATGAGTTAACAGCGGATACACTGCAACCACTCTCTGTTAGCGATGGGAATGTAATGTAATAAGCTTATCTATTGGTGTTTCATGCGTCGTTGGATTATTCAGATTTAGCAGTTTTCATACGTTTTTCTACAGAGGTAACTCTGTAGAAGGAGATGACTTAACGGATGGTCAGATTTAGACTGAAAATTGTGTTCATTTCTGTTGAAATTACCTTGTAAGTTTAGCTGGAATTCAAGGCGTTTGCAGGTGTTTCTTGTGCTGGTGCAATGCTGAGAAGGATGAGCAAATTCATGAATTTCTTAGGATTTTTTAGTGACTGCTATATGAACGTAGAGATCGAAAATCATGATTTTTGTGAGGCAGTTCACTCTTTTTGATGATTTTATTGATGTTGTACGATATGTCTAGATTTGTCGAGTGGATACTAATTTATTTTTACATTGGGTTGTTACGTTATACTCTTGACATCGAACTTTATCTCTGAATTGGTTAGTGAGTTTGTTATTTGAGCGTATATATACTGGGTGCTGAGGTCTATTTGCAACTTATCATTTCTTCACTTCAGTTTACGAGGTACTGCTGTAAGTGTAATGAATATCATTGCCTGGGATTTATGTGTGAAAATCTCATCGTTAGTTAACTGGAACTGAGTGTGTGCTATTTATTTGTGCGTTGGTATGCAGTGTATGTGTTACGAAATGGTAGTTTGAGTCTTTTTAATGAAATACACTTTTGGAATTTTCTGCAACAGGTTGTGCTGGACTGTAGACTGGTAGAACAAATTTTTATTTATTATTCACGGCAACGAATAGCAGCAGCGTCAAATTTTAGGTTTCGGCAGCGTACGGAAAGTGATCAATCAGCATTCAGTCAAATGTCACAGACAATTTTCATCTAACTTAACCAGTCATGGATCGGTATTTTATGTTTACTTGGCTTTGAATATTCGGCTGAAACGATAACCATCAGCTAATTTAGTTAGCAACTGTGCTCTCTGGCTTAGCAGGTTTCATCTAGAACAACTTAGTTTAGATGTGCAAATTTCCGCACGCTCATTGCTGATTTGCTGTAGTCTTATGACTGCAGCTCCACTATGGAAGGTTTACTGTATGTCTAGGACTAGCCGAGACAGTTCTGGTTGTTTAGAGCTATCTGGGGTACTCTCTGGTGCTGTAAAATGTACAGGGTTTGAGGATTTTATGACTGGCGAGGGGATCTTTTAAATTTTAGATGTATATGTTCAACATGGCGTTTTACAACTTTCTTTGATGGCTGTGCCTGCCAGCGGACCTGAGAGCAAGGTCTGACGTCGATAGGGAGGTGTGGCTACTGCGCCCACCTCAACTTTTCAGTTACTGTTGGTCATTCGGCAATACTACAGAGGTAATGTGTTTATGTGGTTTCCTATGCATGAAGTGGCTTGTTCATAGGTTTTTGAACATTTTATATCTACTCTGTTTTGTCTCATCCTCTGGCAATCGATAAAAAGAAAGTGTGTGTGTGTGTGTGTGTGTGTGTGTGTGTGTGTGTGTGTGTGTGTGTCTTTAATGCAAACCCACAATAGGAATAAGCATTTCTTGTTGTGAATTTTATAATTTAATTAAAGCAAGCAAACCATTACTGAAAAAGTCATACCCATTGAAAAACACAACTGAATAAAGAAAATTTAATATTTCAGTTTACTTTTAAGTGATTTCAAACATATGTTCTCAGTTGAAAACAAAAATTTCGTAATATGTCCTGCTTTGGGCTCAAAAAAGGTAATATATCCCGAGTTTAACCGAAAAAATATAGTAATACGTATAAAGTATGGTTTGCCTACGCTATGGTGCATTTAAATCCTAATTTCATCTGGAAAATTTTGTTGGATTCTATGCTCCCTACATTGCTCCGATATGTTTCTTCAAAATATCTTCATATAACTGAAAATCCTGTTGAACTGCAAAAATTGTAAAAATCAGTTGTGAATTTATGAACAAATGTTTTGGTCCATCGTCCATTTTTTTCAGTTACATACTTACCAGCTGATTCATCGCCCCATACCCCTGTATGAGCTTTAATCCATTCGAAAGCTATCTGCCAGTTGTGCATCTGTAATGTGCTGACTTTGCTTCAAATTTCGTCAATCAAGAGGCAATGATTCTTCAGGGTTTTTAACCAATCCAATGCTCTTCTGCTTTCACTGTAGATTAGGTGCAACGATGAAACATTTGTTAGATTATTCATTGGGTCAAATGCATCTAGAATAGCTAATTTTTCTCATTGGTTACTTGACTATTATTTATTATGCAAGTTGAGGCCCGGAGCATGTGGTGAGGGACAAAGACGGAGAGTACACCAGCGCCGCATTCCATAGAGGAGGTGTCAGCAGTTCACAGACACTACAAGTCTGTCACAAGTAGCAAATTGAATCTTTCAGGGTTGCCACACGCGAAAGATGCTGCACAACGTCATTCGCTAGGAGGCTTCCATCAACTGCCAAACTTGGATAGGAAACTGGAAATCTGGCTAGACACACAGTAGCGACTGGTCCGAGGCTTGTTGTAATAACCCAAGGTGCAGCGCCCGAGTCATTTCTTCACACTGTTTCGTGCTCATGTAAGATGAGCTGTGGCGGAGCATGCTCCTGCGGAAAAGCAAATTGGAACAGTTCTTCTATTTGCAAGAACTACAATGGAGTCAAACGTGTAAACGTGTCAGAATATGTGCATGAAAAATGTGAAGAACTAGATTTTATGGAAATTATTGAAGGAACAATTGTCGAGGAGGCTGAGTCACTGCGGGAAGAACAGCTCGATATGGGACCCCCTCAATCTACTTACTCTGATTGTACTACTCAAGGCATTTCTGGTAACACCGAAGAACGTGGCCAATCAAAACATCGGAAGAGTGTCACATACCCACTTCACGTGTGCCAATGGTTAACGTCCACTCTCAGTAGTATTACGCATCCGGAAGTGAAAATAATTATTGTTAGTAAATGTTAATGCCTCCACTATTATAATAGATTTACCTACGTTTCATTGGTATTGCGTGGTTTCTTTGTCAATATTATATTATAAAAGTAAGTGTACAACGCTTGTGCCACTAAAACTGAGAAATAAGTCCCGTTAAGACCAGGGAAGTTATGTAGTGTGATCCTCCATCCATGAAGAAGGTTCCTCTTTTTGCCTGAACAGCGTGCTTTTGAAGACATAACGGCTAGGAATTTTCGCCTTATAGAAACTTCTAGAACATTCCACAACATTCGAGAGTATTCGAGAACATTCCAGAACACTCGACGTTATTCGAGAGCACTTCACAACATTCCAGAATATTCCGAAATGTTCCACAATGATCCTGATGTTCGGGAATGCTCGGGAATAGTCTGAAACATTCGAGAAGATTCCAGAATGTTTAGTAACATCCAGGAACGCCCCTGAATGCTGTATATCATTCCAGAACGCTCTCGAATGCTGTGTAATGTTCTGAAACATTGTGGACCATGCGAAGCCTTTTTACCATGTTCTGGAATTCGCCACTAGTGGTGCTACACATTGATACAGGTACGTAACGCAAGACCCATCGTAGGTTCGAACATCAGTTTCTTATCCGTGACAAAGGAAGGACCGAAAAAGTAGGGCAGTGAGTGAATAAAAACAGTGAAGTGTGATTAGTCTAAGTGATACAGTGACTGAAAATAAATCGAATATAAAGTATGAAAAGTGTGTAAAGTGCATTTGTTAATAAAAAGTTGATTTTATGTACACTTTAGACAATGCCCAAATGAAAAAGAGGAGGAAATCTTGCCAGCTCTGAAACAAAACGGCGAAAACAAAAAGCGCAGCGAAAAAGCGAAGGAGATGAAGAACGCAAATTATATTTAAGTTCCAGATGAAAGAGAATGAGCACCGTGAGAAGCAGAGAGACCGAAGAACAACGAAATGAACAGATTGGAGAATCAAGAATTGCTACACAGTCTTATAATACGAGGGTTAGAACTTAAATAGTCGCAACTATTTATTTACAGCTCGTATTTCAAAGTTTTACTGACCTTCAAAGTAGTCACCAGCATTGTGTGTAGCCCGTTGCCAGCGATGTGGAAGTGGTGGGATACTCTTTGCCGTGTCAGTTGTGTTGACAGTTAGAGCGGCGCGGTCTATTGCCCGACGAATTTGTAGCAGTTCTGAAGCGAATGCCGTGAAGCGTTTCCTTCAATTTATAAATCGAGTTGAACTCACGAGGGCTTAAGTCAGGGGAGTGCAGTAGGTGGTATAGCATAATGAGATGTTCACTCTGCAGTGGAGTGTGCGCTGATATGAAACTTCCTGGCAGATTAAAACTGTGTGCTGGACCGAGACTTGAACTCGGGACCTTTGCCTTTCGCGGGCAAGTGCTCTACCAACTGAGCTACCCAAGCACGACTCACGCCCCGCTAGCAGGAGAGCTTCTGTTAAGTTTGGAAGGTAGGAGACGAGGTACTGGCATAAGTAAAGCTGTGAGGACGGGGCGTGAGTCGTGCTTGGGTGGCTCAGTTGGAAGAGCACTTGAAAAAAAAAAAAAAAAAAAAAAGTTGGTGGAGCACTTGCCCGCGAAAGGCAAAGGTCCCGAGTTCGAGTCTCGGTCCGGCACACAGTTTTAATCTGCTAGGAAGTTTCAGGTGGTATAGCACTTAGCAGCCCCATCAGTCAAACAAATCAGTAGCAGCTTGCACTGTAAGTGCTTCAGCATTGTCCTGCAAAATGATGGTCAGGTCCTGTAGAAAGTGTCATCACTTCTGTCTCTATGCTGTTCATTTTTGGAACACAACCTACGACCAGCTGAGAGACAGAAGTGATGACACTTTCTGCAGGACCTGAGAACCATTTTGCAGGACAATGCTCAAGCACGTACTGTGCAAGCTGTCACTGATTTGTTTGACTGACGGGGCTGCTAAGTGCTATACCACCTACTTCACTCCCCTGACTTACGCCCTCGTAAGTTTAACTTGATTTCTAAACTAAAGGAAACAATTCAGGGCATTCGCTTCAGAACTGCTACAAATTCGTCGAACAATAGACCGCGCCACTCGAATTGTCAACACAACTGACACTGCTAAGAGTATCCTACGACTTCCACATCACTGGAAACGGGTTATACACAATGCTGGTAATTACTTTGAAGGTGAGTAAAACTTTGAAACGTTTATCTATTTTGTACGAGCTGTAAATAAATAGTTGCCGCCTCTAAAGTTCCAACCCTCGTAAAAGACTGCTAACTCAACCCAACCATGAAAATATCACCCTACGAGAAGTGGGGACAACAACAAGTAAACAGTACAACTTAACAAATGAATCATTAAGAATATAACAAACACAAACATGTTGTAATCGGAGGTGTCGCCAGCACACCGGTCAGCGAAGATGTAGCAAGAAGTTCGGTAGTAGGAGCTCGATCAAGAGCCTATCAGGAGAGAGGCCACAGATAGACTAGCAAGCAACACAAGTATTGAGATCGCGGCTGCTTACCGGAGGGCCTCACTCAATCAGTCTCAGTCACTAATTCAGTCACTGGCGCACCAACTCGCCCTCTAGTTCGACGCCAGGGGGACTTTTACTTCTCCAGCATTGAGTCTAACGTGTTCTTACTACGAAAGAGCTTGTGCCACGACCCATGGACTCTCTTAAAGATAAGTAGCTTCCTCTTTACGTAAATAAACAACTCTGTTAATATATGGGTGCCGTTGCGTTGTAGAAAGAGGATACTGGCCACCAAACAACATCATCTCCCTTGATTCCTATGGTACAAGACTCAACAGATAACATCTCTCAATTTCGCAGTGCAGAAAATTCAGTTGAGAAACACTAGGATTCTGTTGCATGAGTGATAACACACTACTTTCCAAAATGATCCAAGAGCACATAAACGTAGAATACTGCAATTCAGTGAAATCGATCAAATATGACTATTAAATATGTGAACAAAGACAGTGACATGGCAGTATTTCAGGTAAGCAAAGACAGCAAACAAAAAACGAACGAAGAGATGCTCATGTACCAAATCGAGATATACATCAACAGTAATGAAGCAACGTAGCGGATTTTCGGTTTTCCCATAGACAAAGGCGAACCAACTGGACAACATCTAGCAGTACATTTGGAGAATGGAATTAACGTCAAAAAAAAAAAGGCGCCGCCAGAAAAACTGCAAGCGAACTACCTCAGAACACAACATCAACAGCTTTTTACCAACTGTGCCGAGGGGATCCCTTCGTGAAAACGTAACTATATGTCGACGTCCCTATCTGTTACACGTGGAACACAACAAGCAAATCTTTCGACGACGATAACAAGGAATTTCAGTAGAAGATCATCCAAGAATCGTGGAAACTGGCACACTAGGCCGAGAATACACCATAATACGGACAAAGCCGAATGTTTCTGACTGCAGAAGTTCGTACACAAAATACGGGACCGACAAGTTTCACACGGATCTCAAGGCTGTTAACCTACGCCAGACGTACGGAGAACCATGCCAACGTTTAGGACTACTGGAAAATAATTACTGGGAAGTAACACTACAAGAAGCCTCAATCACAGCCACAGCTGAACAAATGAGAGACTTATTCGCCGTAATTCTAACAACATGTAGCCCACCTAGTCCAAAACAGCTATGGGACTCCTTCAAAGAGAGTATGAGTGATAACGTACTGTACCAAATCCTACAAGCTCATCCTGAACTGGCCAACTAATTTAACGACATATCTTCAATGAAACACTGATTCACGTAGAAGATAAATGCTTAGCATTAAACAACCAGACCGTAATACAAATTGGGATGCAAGAACCACGATAAGACGCTGTCAGTGTGCTAAACTTCGAAATTACAAAGATAAAAAGCTACAACAACGAACTAATTCAATACATTACTCACAACGACAATCAAGGAGAAATTTACCGGATCGACTGGGGGAATTACTTACTTGGACTCACCATGCGTCACCGGGAAAACATTTCTAATAAATCTATGACTGGCGGAAATACGTGCTAAGCAAGGCATCGCACTTGTACTGGTATCATCCGGCATTGCAGCCACACTTCCGTTGAGCTTAGCCGAAGAACAATAATTCTCTGTGTGTAAAATCTCAAAAGTGTCTGGACGGGGTGAACTTCCAAACCAAACTAAAATTATCTCCTGGGACGAATGCACAATGGCACATAAAAAAAAGTACAAACATTGTTTACAACTGTACCAATCCGGATTGGCTAATTAGAAGGACAATTTTTGTCACTGCAACTAATATTATCGACGATATCAACTTCAAAATCCAGAAGAAGATTATCTATGAAGAGAGAATATACAAATCGGTCAACACGGTGGTAGACGTTGAAGAAAATGTGAACTTAAGTGCAGAATTTATCTGAACTCTTTGCAAGTACCAGGAATGCCATTAAATTGCCTTCGACTTAAAACTGGACCTCCGATCATACTACACAGAAATCTCAACTCACTAAAATATATAATAGTTATAGAATAACATCATCGAAGCCGAACCTATGGCTGGAGAATAGAAATGACATATTACTTATCCCCAGAATACCGCTGATCTCTACTAAACTTCCATTCCAGTTTAAAAGACTGCATTTTCCAATCAAATTAGCCTACTGTTTCACAATTAACAAAGCACCAGGACAAACTTTAAAATATTGCTGCATCAACCTCAAAGATTCTTGCTCCTCTCACGGTTAAATACATGTACCTTGTTCATGAGTAGGAAATTCGGACAATTTGTAAATATGTACCTCGGGTAACAAAATGAAAAATGTTCTGTATGAACAAGTATTGTAAATAGAATACGTTTTGAATTACTTTTTTACCTCTTTTGCTTTTACCAAGTATTGTTAATATTTAGAACACGTTCTCAATAACTTTTTTACCTCTTCCACTTTAAAGTTTATCCTTGTATTCCAACTACCGCACAATCTCATATCAAGCGGGGAAATGCCAGCTAGTAGTACATTTGGCTACCTATTTCGGTCTACCTATTTCTACTAATAATAGTTCAAAATTCTGTCGCTGGTTGTTTAATATATATAACGTAATGAATAAATAATGTAGTTTATAAATGTGCGTGATACAGGGCTGAAATGTCCTGAGTTTCTCTTCGACTAGTGATATATGAACGAAAATGGAAGGAGCCCAGAAATCATCCGACTCTAAGCTGAGAAATAGAATGCTGACAACTGAGATGTTTAGTTCCAACGGATAACATAATATATACTATGTATCTGGTATACAAAGAGAAACTAAAATAAAAGTGTTCAAAAAGTAGGTATTTTGCCATTTGGAGAAAATTTTTAAAATTTACATTTCTTGACGAACTTTGGAGCACTTGGTATTGTATGCAGAAAAAAGTTACAGTAGATAAATTTGTACAGAATTTTGCGTTCTTTTAAAAATAAACTGGACAGCAAAGCGCTAGGAGCAAAATAAAGGGAGATTTTTGAAAAAGGTTATAAAGTCCGAAATTTTTGTAGTTTTTTTGACTACAGAAAGTTTAGCCAACATAAATTTTGAAACTTCCTGGCAGATTAAAACTGTGCACTCGACCGAGACCCGGGTTCGAGTCTCGGTCGGGCACACAGTTTTAATCTGCCAGGAAGTTTCATATCAGCGCACACTCCGCTGCAGAGTGAAAATCTCATTCTGGAAACATCCCCCAGGCTGTGGCTAAGCCATGTTTCCGCAGTATCCTTTCTTTCAGGGGTGCTAGTTCTGCAAAGTTCGCAGGAGAGCTTCTGTAAAGTTTGGGACGAAATACTGGCAGAAGTAAAGCTGTGAGGACCGGGTGTGAGTCGTGCTTCGGTAGCTCAGATGGTAGAGCACTTGCCCGCGGAAGGCAAAGGTCCCGAGTTCGAGTCTCGGTCGGGCACACACTTTTAATGTGCCAGGAAGTTTCATATCAGAGCACACTCCGCTGCAGAGTGAAGATCTCATATAAATTTTGTTGGAAAAAATCGGTTTTCCAATCTTTTCAACCATATGAACAATTTTAAATAATTTTCAAGGTACATCTACCATCCGACTGGACTGTGGAGCACACCTAATGTTTCTTCTTTACCTATCGACGGTTCTCCATCTAAGATAACGTGCTGCTTCCTTCCAAACAAGAAATTCTCTTATTGTTTTTCGTCAGTCTTCTGACTAGTCTGATGCAGCCCCGCCACGAATTCCTCTCCTTTGCCAACCATTTCATCTCAGAGCAACAATTGCGAACTATGTCCTCATTTATTGCTGGCTGTATTCTAATATGTGTCTTCCTCTACAGCTCTACAGCTTTTACCCTCTGCAGCCTCCTTCAGTACCATGGAAGTTATTTCATTTTGTCTTAACAGTTGTCCTGTGATCCTGTCCCTTCTCCTTGTGAGCGTTTTCCATATATTCCTTTCCTCGCCGATTATTGCAGAGAACCTCCTCATTACTTACTTTATCAGTCCACTTAATTTTCAACATTCTTCTATAGCACCACATCTCAAAAGCTTCGATTTTCTTCTGTTTCCCTACAGTCCTTGTCTCCCAAACATACATTGCTGTGCCCCAAACGTAGATTCTCAATTTCTTTCTAAAATTAAGACCATTGTTTGATGCCAATAGACTTCTCTTGGTCAGGAATGCACTTTTTGCCAGTGCTAGTCTTCTTTTTGTATCCTCCTTACTCCGTCCATAATGGGTTATTTTGCTGCCAAGGTAAAAGAATTTCTGACCATTGTCTGCTTCGTGATCACCAGTTCTGATGTTAAGTTCGAGTTGTAACGCCTGATGTTTCTAATTGCTTCACTAACCAAAAACAAGTTCACTGGCGAAGACTGCTAAGAAAATTTTATTGAATGACCGTTTTCGACACAGCTATGCTGCCATCATAGGATCTTATCCTTTAAATTTTTTGACAGCATCTTGTCCATCAGCGTTGCAAGTCGCTTCACATTGCATATACAATCCCACTACCTTGACAATCACTATGCATTGGCATGTCAAATGTAGAAGTATTATGTAACATACTTTGACGAACGGTTTTACTCGGCCGACATATCCTACGAACATGTCTTGATTTTTCTACAGTGGTGTCTTCACCTTTCCTAAAGTCAATCTGATCGTCATCTAACAGATCCTCAATTTTCTTTTCCGTCCTTGTATATTATTCTTGTCTCCAGCCTGGATGTATGATCTATTAAGTCGATTCTCGCATTTGTCAGTTCTTGCTCTCTTCGGAATTCTGTAGATTATGTTTTCCCGGAAGTCTGATGGTATATCGCTAATCCCTTACTTCCTACACACCAGTGAGAATAGTCTTTTTTTTCCTTTTTTTGCCAGTTCCCCCAACTGTTTTATAAATTCCGACGGAATGTCATCTATCCCTTCTGCCTGTACCAAAAATCTTTAAAATACTGCATCCAACTACAAATGTTGCTTGATGCCCCATACAATCGAATTGTCTATAATAAGCGTTGGTGAGGTGCTGAGTCAGATGTTTTTCGGAAGTGGCAAATACTGCTTATATCTGACTGCGCTGATCCAGGGCTTTCAGGACGTTAGTTTCCGTAGATTCCTGTGAGCTCCATGTCACTGTGTGTACAAAAATGAAGATCTACGTCTAGAACATTTTTAAAAAAATTGTCACATATGCTAATTGTTGTCGCAAAAGTACATTTCTTTCAAACTGAATCAGTCATTCCAAAATGGTCATGAATCACAAAAGTAAAACTTTACAGGAGAAAGCAAACACTTCTTAAAGATTAAATCATCTGTATATTTATTGTTATTCTTATGGTTATGGTAATTCAGTCTTCAAGCAGTGCACAGTTCCTAATTTATAATTCTGCATAGAAGTAAATTTAAAAATTGCTGACTTGACCATTCTGCAATGAACATCTGCTCGTTACAATAAATGAAAGTTATTGTTGGAAAAGCGTGTCCATTTTAATACAAAATCAGTAAATATTGTAAATAGCAATTTGAAATGAGACTGTTACTATTTTATTTTATTTTGAGCAGTATCTGCGCTTTTTATAACAATGGTGAAACAAAATACAAGCCGGCCGTGGTGGCCGAGCAGTTCTAGGCGCTACAGTCTGGAGCCGCGCGACCGCTACGGTCGCAGGTACGATCCTGCCTCGGGCATGGATGTGTGTGATTCCTTAGGTTAGTTAGTTCTAAGTTCTAGGGGCTGATGACCTTATAAGTTAAGTCCCATAGTGCTCAGAGCCATTTTTATTTTTTTTCAAAATACAAAAAACAAGTTAATATTCTTCATCATCATCGTCATTTTTTGTTGGCTCTAATAATAGTCATATTTGCAATTGTTCATAAAATTCCATATACTTAGATGAAATGTA